>NC_090275.1:71621084-71833584 GCF_040414725.1 Anabrus simplex | reverse complement strand
AGGCTCTGTGAACGACCTGCATACCGTAAGCAGAAACGTTTCAGGAAGAAGAAGAAGAAGAAGAAAGAAAGAAAGAAAGAAAGAAAGAAAGAAAGAAAGAAAGAAAGAAAGAAAGAAGACTCTACGGAGTCCAGTGAATATAGGCAGAGATGTGACTCACATTTAGCAATTAATAAACACACAACATCCCTTGGCCATAAAGACGAAGCCATTGTTATAATTCCTAGCAATCCCGGCATGCCTAGCGACCTAGCGCGCAACTTTAATACTTGAATTCCATTGGTCAATTCTGCCAAAGACTTGGCAATTCTTTGATCGATTAGAACATGTTCTAATTCAATTAAAAGAAACCTTTATTTAGCATGTGTCAGGCCCATCCTGTTGTATGGTTGTGAGGCCTGGTGCTAATTTCCAAAAACTCACAGGTTAAAACTACAAACTTTTCAAAACAAAATTCTGAGAAGAATAACGAAAGCCGCACTCCTGAGATCTAATAAAAAGATAGGAACCGAACTTCGTATTCCGCTTATTAGATCTCACGTAAAGAAAATAGTCAAGATGGCCAAGTCTAGAATCCTCCTAAATCAATCCACCGACCCGGGCACCCTACTCTTATAACAGGTCGTGAGAACCAAGAAGTCGAACACTCGTTTCAAACATCGCGGCCTTTGGCTCATTTACAACGTGTTTTAACTGGTCACTTCCCCACTTTTCGGCCTGAATTGAATTAATACTCTAAATTACTAAAAATCTAAATTCCCCCCCCCCCCCGAAAAGGCCCGTTTGTTAAGAAGCGAAGCTTTCCACCCTCTAAATTCTTCTCCTCCTAAATTACTCCGACCCCACGATTGGATTTTTAATATCCTAGCGAAGAGGGGGTTTCATTCCGGACATGGGGAATAATTTTCTTCCGCATGACAGATCGCTTCTCCCCGCGAGTGTACATGATGGAGATTCTCCGACTCGCGGAAACAGATGAGTAGAAGAGTACAGTTTTCAACCTGGGACTCTGATGTACTCGCTCTAAAAATATATTTAAAAAACTACACTTTCAAGACTTTTGAAAACTTCTCAAGACTTCCCAGTGATTTGACAAGTAAACTTTTGGAGTATTAAAAAATCTTGTGAAGTCTTGAATTGTGTGAAACTTCAAAGCGCGTATTTTCATAAATTCTCCAGTTTATGATCTAACATACCGTTAGAATCTTCCACAAACATGTTCGTCTCCCCTTGAAAGTGGATGTTCATATTTTGAAGTTACAAAGGTTTTCCAATGAGCAATACATCAAATCTCTTTTGAGAGTGCCCCACCCTGCGAGCAGTGTTTACTACCAGCCACTTGCAGCCTGCTGGACACAAAGGGGTGGCTGACAACTTGAGGTCCCGTTAGTCGCCACACAATGGGGGCAGATGCTTGCCATAGCAGTTTGCCAAATTTTCTCTTCTTTCTCCCCCGCATTGCGAACCAGGTTGCGGAAGCGGAAATATAAGTCCTCCCTGTTCAGTGCAACAACAGTCTAAATCCACAATTCTGACCACTGTTCATGTCGTCAAGCCCTCGTCATCAGCGTCCTCCCCAAGGACCACCATAGTAGTGAAAGTAAACTAAGTGGTTCTTGGTTTGAATCCATTTCAGTATTTATCTCACTGTGCCATAAGTTCTTCTCTTCGATCTACCTTTATTCTTTACATTTATCGTTCTTCTGATTTTTCATTATTGTTGTTGTTAATTGTCGTTTTCCTAAATTTATATTGTTAGTTTTCAATTTTCTTCCGCTATTTTTGTTATTAGCTGTTTTTATCTTCGTTACCTTTTCTTTTATATTTTTTAAGTTTGCATTGTGCGACTCCATTTTAAATATCTATTTCAATACGGAATGGTGTACCTAATTCAGCATCTCAAAATTTTGGTTTCCAAAATAAATAAATAAATAAATAAATAAATAAATAAATAAATAAATAAATAAATAAATAAATAAATAAATAAATAAATAAATAAATAAATAAATAAATACTGGGCTAAGAAGACGAAAAAGCTCACCAGAGTTAAGGACCACGTGGTCCATTGTAGGCCTAAACGAATGATAAATAAATAAATAAATAAATAAATAAATAAATAAATAAATAAATAAATAAATAAATACTGGGCTAAGAAGACGAAAAAAACTCACCAGTGGTCCATTGTAGGCCTAAACGAATAATAAATAAATAAATAAATAAATAAATAAATAAATAAATAAATAAATAAATAAATAAATAAATAAATAAATAAATAAATAAATAGGATTGAAATACACTAGGAAGTTGAATGAAAATCAGTGTAACCGGGTGAGTTAGCCGTGCGGTTAGGAGTGCTCGGCTGTGAGCTTGCATCCGGGAGATAGTAGGTTCGAATCCCATTGTCGGCAGCCCTGAAGATGGCTTTCTGTGGTTTCCCATTTTCACACCAGGCATATGCTGGGGCTGTGTGTTAATTAAGACCACGACCACTTCCTTCCAACTCCTAACCCTTTCCTATGCCATCGTCGCCATAAGACATATATGTATCGGTGCTACGTAAAGCCATTAACAAAAAAAAATCAGTGTGGTTTCAAATCATAAGATAAAATTTTCAGTATGCGTAAAGTAATTGAAAAATGCTTTGAAAGGAATAGATAGTTAAGTTTCGTAGACCTAGAGAAGGAACATTACAGAATACCAAAGAAAAAGATGTAAGCTGCACTGGGGAATTATGGAATTAAGAGTAGGTTGTTACAATCAAAGGGCTTAGAATGTGTGAAACCTATAAAAAACAATGCTTGACAAGGATGCAGTTCGCTTCACGTTATCATTTCCCAATAAAATATGTAAGAAATTGATAAAGTAATTGTTCATAAAGTAAAGTTGTTGTTGTTGTTGTTGTTGTTGTTGTTGTTGTTTGTGACCAATCCATACACCGGTTTGATACATCTCTTTTTATTTTGCTAGTGTCTTTACGTCGCACCGACACAGATAGGTCTTATGGCGACGATGGGATAGGAAAAGCCTAGGAGTTGGAAGGAAGCGGCCGTGGCCTTAATTAAGGTACAACCCCAGAATTTGCCTGGTGTGAAAATGGGAAACCACGGAAAACCATCTTCAGAGCTGCCGCCAGTGGGATTCTAGCCCAGTATCTCCCGGATGCAAGCTCACAGCCGCGCGCCTCTGACCGCACGGCCAACTCGCCCGGTGATACATCTCTCCATGTCACGCTATCCTGATGTAAACTTTTCATTTCGACATAAATACTACATCCTACATTTGCTCTAATCTGCGTGCCATCTGCTTGGTCTATCCCTACCGTTCTTACCGCCAACACTTCCCTTGAAAATCAATTGAACAAGTCCTATCATTCCATCTCTTCTTCTCGTCAAATTTAGCCAAATCGATCTCCTCTCACCAATTCGATTATCGCTTCATTCATCATTCGATTTACCCACTTCACCTTCGGTATTGTTCTGCAACACCCCATTTCAAAAGCTTCTATTCTATTTTCTTCTGAACTAGTTATAGTCCATGTTCCACTTCCATACAATGCCACGCTCAAGACGAAAGTCTTCAAAACCACCTCTCTAATTCCTTTATCAATGTTTGAAGAGAGCAAATTTCTTTTCTTTCTTGCTTGCACTAGTCTATATTTTACGCCCTTCTTACTTCTACCACCGGTAGTTATTTTACTACCCCAGTAACAATATTCATCTACTTCCTCTAAGACTTCACTTCCTAACCAAATAATTCCTCCATCACCTGACTTCGTTGGACTGCACTCCATTATTTTTGATTTGGGTTTATTTATTTTCATTCTGAACTCCTTCCCCAAGACATTATCCAAACCATTCAACAATTCCTCCAGATCCTCTGGAGAGTCAGATAAAATAATAATATCATCGGCAAATCTCAGGGTTTTGATTTCCTCTCATTGGAATGTAATTAGCTTTCCAAATTTCTCGTTGATTTCCTCTACCGTCTGTTCTATATAAACACTGAAAAAGTAGTGGGGGGACAAATTGCAGCCTTGCCTCACTCCTTTCTGGATTGTTGCTTCTTCTTCTTCTTCTTCTTCTTCTTCTTCTTCTTCTTCTTCTTCTTCTGCTTCAATGACCTTAAATCTTATCACTGCAGACTGATTTTTTATACAGATTGTAGATAATTCTTTTTTCTCGATACCTGATAGTCGAGTTATATTAGTAATATTACTGCAAAATTATAATATTGCGAATAGGAAAACTATGAATATTATATACATCGGGGGAGCTTTCTGCTTAATAACATAGTGTATAGAAGTATGTTAAGCTGTTGAGTGTTTAGTTGTTTTGTCTTTACAGCAATCTTTGTTCATCAACATTATCAATAATCTTCAGAAAAGTTATGAACAAGGCGATGGTACACATTTTGACACATACTGTACCAGCGCAATGAAGTAACCTTTCAATGTAGTTTCCTTTGCCGCACGCGGTACATTTTGACATTTTGAGCTGGAGGTCATCCGAAAATGTGTTTAACGAAAGTGTCATGTAACGAAATGTGTGACGAGATGTTACCTAGCAACAGTACCTTGAAAGCTGCACAGACCATGGATCTGTTTGAAGAGAGCTGCAGAGGCCATGGATATGTATGGAGAGAGCTGTACAGACCATGGATCTGTTTGAAGAGAGCTGCAGAGGCCATGGATATGTATAAAGAGATCTGAACAGGTAGTAGATCTTTATAAAGAAAGCTGCACAGGCCATGGGTATCTATAAAGAGAGCTGCACAGGCCATGGGTATCTATAAAGAGAGCTGCACAGGCAGTGGGTCTGTATAAAGAGATCTGCACAGGTCGTGGACCTGTATAAAGAGAGCTGCACAGCCCGTGGATCTGTATAAAGAAATCTGAACAGGTAGTAGATCTTTATAAAGAAAGCTGCACAGGCCATGGGTATCTATAAAGAGAGCTGCACAGGCAGTGGGTCTGTATAAAGAGAGCTGCACAGGCAGTGGGTCTGTATAAAGAAAGCTACACAGGGGCCGTGGATCTGTATAAAGAAAGCTACACAGGCCATGGGTATCTATAAAGAAAGCTGCACAGGCAGTGGGTCTGTATAAAGAGAGCTGCAGAGGCCATGGATATGTATAAAGAGATCTGAACAGGTAGTAGATCTTTATAAAGAAAGCTGCACAGGCCATGGGTATCTATAACGAGAGCTGCACAGGCAGTGGGTCTGTATAAAGAGAGCTGCACAGGCAGTGGGTCTGTATAAAGAAAGCTACACAGGCCATGGGTATCTATAAAGAGAGCTGCACAGGCAGTGGGTCTGTATAAAGAGAGCTGCACAGGCAGTGGGTCTGTATAAAGAGATCTGAACAGGTAGTAGATCTTTATAAAGAAAGCTGCACAGGCCATGGGTATCTATAAAGAGAGCTGCACAGGCAGTGGGTCTGTATAAAGAGAGCTGCACAGGCAGTGGGTCTGTATAAAGAAAGCTACACAGGGGCCGTGGATCTGTATAAAGAAAGCTACACAGGCCATGGGTATCTATAAAGAGAGCTGCACAGGCAGTGGGTCTGTATAAAGAGAGCTGCACAGGCAGTGGGTCTGTATAAAGAAAGCTACACAGGGGCCGTGGATCTGTATAAAGAAAGCTACACAGGCCATGAGTATCTATAAAGAAAGCTGCACAGGCAGTGGGTCTGTATAAAGAGAGCTGCAGAGGCCATGGATATGTATAAAGAGATCTGAACAGGTAGTAGATCTTTATAAAGAAAGCTGCACAGGCCATGGGTATCTATAAAGAGAGCTGCACAGGCAGTGGGTCTGTATAAAGAGAGCTGCACAGGCAGTGGGTCTGTATAAAGAAAGCTACACAGGGGCCGTGGATCTGTATAAAGAAAGCTACACAGGCCATGGGTATCTATAAAGAAAGCTGCACAGGCAGTGGGTCTGTATAAAGAGAGCTGCACAGGCAGTGGGTCTGTATAAAGAGAGCTGCACAGGCCGTGGATCTGTATAAAGAAAGCTACACAGGCCATGGGTATCTATAAAGAAAGCTGCACAGGCAGTGGGTCTGTATAAAGAGATCTGAACAGGTAGTAGATCTTTATAAAGAAAGCTGCACAGGCCATGGGTATCTATAAAGAAAGCTGCACAGGCAGTGGGTCTGTATAAAGAGATCTGAACAGGTAGTAGATCTTTATAAAGAAAGCTGCAAAGGCCATGGGTATCTATAAAGAAAGCTGCATAGGCCAGGGATCTGTATAGAGCTGCGCAGGCTTTGGGTTTGTATGTCATGGCCATCCATCAATACTGCACATCACAGCCTGTATTATTGTTAGGTAACATCGCGTCACACATTGTACTGAAAGACTTATTTAAGATCATTTGATTTTTCCGAAGAGAAATTCCGTAACGTTTTGCCAGAACTTCTTTAATTTACCGATAGGAGGAGCCAGACTTAACTATAAATAGCTGATGGTTATTTTCCTTACAAACCGACAGAAAGCTATTTTGTGTGTCGTAACCCAGTCTGCGGTTAACGCTAGTGAAGGACCTATTAAAGGGTTACAGACACCCGCTGGTGAAAATTGGGAATCATAACGTCATGGATTGTTCAATCGCATCATGGTCCGGGAGAAAGTCGGGGGGGACTGAATTATATAATTATAGCCGTGGACTTTCATTTGTCGTCTCTCAGAGGATTCGTTCTTGATTGGTGCATATCTAATTCGATAAACACGCTTCTTTACGTCGCACAGACACAGATACGACTTACAGCGACAATGGGAGAGAAAAGGGCTAGGGGTGGGAAAGAGGCAGCCGTAGCATTAATTAAGGTACAGCCCCAGCATGTGCTTGGTATGAAAATGGGAAACCACGGAAAACCATCTTCAGGGCTGCCGACAGTGGGGTTCGAACCTACTATCTCCCGAATACTGGATAGTGGCCGCACTTAAGTGACTGTAGCTATCGAGCACGGTCCATTACAATAGAAAATTCAGCGGAACAACTCACTGTTCTCGGACGACAAACAGCAAAGGTGAGGCTACACATTTCACTTGAGAAAACTCAATAAGTCACAATCATCAGTGAATCTCCTTGTACACTGCATCTGGAGCAAGGAACGATCAAGAAAACCAACAGGTTTAAGTACCTGGGATAGCATTATCAAATCGAGTTATTAAACTAGAACTGGCATACCAACTGACCACGAACTACAATAAAATTGTCTCTCCCGAAACACTAAAATGAACCACTACCAGACAGTCATCCATCCTGAAGCCTTGTATGCTTCAGAATGTCTAATGGACTCACGGACAAGAGACGGAGAGAAAAATATTGAGGAAGATATTAGGACCAGTCAAGGAAGGGGACTAATACAAAAGGCTACTCAACCAAGAGCTCTACAAATAGGTCTACTGTACTGTGAAAAAATCACGGACGTGTCCAGGAAGAGACGCGTAGCATTTTATGGATATGTCTAGAGGATGCATCATGCCAGGCTAGCTACCTCTGAGGATCAGCGGTAGTGTGTCGGCCTCCGGATCCCAAGATAGCGGGTTCAACCCCGGCAGAGGTAGTCGGATTTATGAAGGGCGGAGAAAAGTCCATTCGACACTCCATGTCGTACGATGTCGGCATGTAAAAGATCTCTAGTGACACACTTGGTGTTTACCCGACAAAATTAATTAAATCTCAGCCATAGACCCCCAAGAGAGTTTCGGTTTACTCGGTCTGCCATCTAGTGGGCCTAGAGTAAAACGGAACGTCGAAATTGACGAGCAGACAGCTAGATGTCTGCACACGGGCATACGATTATTATCATTATCATGCCAGGCTGACCAACCAACTGGTCGTTTACTGGCAAAAGGGGAAGACCAAGTCACCATTGTTGATGGAAGTAAACAAAGGTCTGCAAGAAGTGGGAGGGTGGGGGGCAGAAATTTAAAAGACAGGACATTTCTCAGGAGGATGCTTAAACAAATCGGGTTCCAGGACAAACCACCAAGAAGGAAGACAGGTACCCCCTAGACCAGGCATGGCGAACCTATGCGAGCCACTAGGTTGGTCAACTTGGCATGATGCATCCTGTAGACGTTTCCATAAAACGCAAGGCGTCTCTTCCTGGCCACGCGCGTGATTTTTTCACAGTATTTGTAGAGAGAGCTCTTGGTTGTGTCGCCCTTTGTATTCATTCCCTTCCTTGACTGGTCCTAATATCTTCCTCAATGTCATACCGTGTGGAATTTGTGCTGGACAAAACGGAAGCGGGACGCGTTTTTCTCCGAGCACTCTGGTTTTCCCTGTCATATTTCATTCCAGCAACATTCTCCATTATCATTTCATTTCATCTGTCAGTCATTAATCACTGCCCCAGAGGAATGCGACAGGCTTCGGCAGCCGGCACAATTCCTATCCTCGCCGCTAGTTTTTATTATGTTAAAGCAAAAATAAATTTTATTCTTAAAATTTACCTGTTTTTAAAATGTTTTGAATGGTGGTTGCAAAATAAAATCATGAAATATTCAGTCGAATGGATTTATAAAGACAAAGACAAAGTCACCTCCGTACAGGACGTGAAGGCCCTTGGAGGAGTGGAAGGTAAGGGCTTCCACCATTGTTAACCGCGGCACGTGATGGGGTAGAGTGGTTAACTCTACGCCCGGCCGCCTTTGCCCCCAGGAATTAACCTGGTACTCAATTTTGGTGTAGGCTGAGTGAACCTCAGGGTCATATGCACCTCCGGAAGTGGATATCTCGTTTCTTAAATTTTACGACTTCCTGACGGGGATTCGACCCCACGTCCTTCCGGGCGAACCGAGCACGCCTTTACCGCCTCGGCCAGGCAGCCCCTCGAATGGATTTATATGTAATGTAATCTAATACTTAAGTATAAAAGGAGTCAAGGAAGGGGGTTTCAGGATGATTTTTAAAGGAAAATAACCGATGGCACACTAGACAATAGAAAATAATAGACTCGACCTTAATCGACACACTAGTCAGAAAAGATTTGCCAACCCTGTCCTAGACAAAGGACAGGAAGGAACAACACGATGCGCAATTATTACCGGGCCAACATCAAAACTCGTCTCAAACGCTATAGTTGAATATCGTGTTCCTTAGTCGGCCTACACGAAACAAGAAGAAGAAAATACAATGTCCTGACCGACCGACCGACCGACCGACCGACCGACCGACCGACCGACCGACCGACCGACCGACCGACCGACCGACCGACCGACCGACCGACCGACCGACCGACCGACCGACCGACCGACCGACCAACCGACAGACTCATAAACGACCAGCCGAGACCACTACAAAAATGTTTTCACTCCTCCCCTGAAGGGGGAGGCGGGCCTCTTAGACGGTGGCACCGTCTCTTAGGCCGGGAGATTTGTTACGGTGAAGGAGATGCTCGGAGAAGGTGAGGTGGGTTGCCCGCCATGGCCTATACTAGGAACTGTCCGGGCATTCGCCTTACTGCAGGAGAATGCAAAACCACGGAAAACCATTCTCAGGACAGCCGACGGTGGGTACCAGCCGTGAGATCCAGCCCTGTCCCGTCTCCCGAATGCAGAGGCGTAGAGCCACGGTATAGCCGTGGCCACCCCTCCTCTGCTCGGTTGGCCGGTCAGAGTGCAGAGCTCTTGGACCACTGATCAGCCGTACCACCTACGGGCGACACTCTACCAGTGATCCACTGTAATTTTTGCTCAGTGTATTTCTTCAATTAGTCTACTGTAATTGAAACATTGCTCTGTTGTAGACTGTATTAAATAAATAAATAAATAAATAAATAAATAAATAAATAAATAAATAAATAAATAAATAAATAAATAAATAAATAAATAAATAAATCATGAATACATCTCTCCACGTAAGGTTGGAGTCAGGGAGGGCATCCCGCCAAACCCACATGTAAGACACAGTTCGCGTTGGCATCTCCATCAGAGTGTTGGGAAAGAGAAGAAGAAGAAGAAGAAGAAGAAGAAGAAGAAGAAGAAGAATTATTGCCTCCTTAATAAACCGAAAATTTCGCTCATTAATTTATTAGGGTTTGATGATAAAATGTTTTTTTGTAGGAAACTTTCAAGCCCTCGATAAGTATAGATCTTGCTTTTGGAAATAAATTTTCCCACTCGGTGAACGAAAATGGTTATGGGGCCGGCATTTATAAAATTAACAGTTACTTATAAATTGCATCTAAATTCACTACCGCGATTAGCAGAGCTAGGATTATTGATGACATGACATCTTTTAATTGGTTGTAAGTAGACATTGCTAACTTGTATAGAAATCCTTATCATAGTTCCCACATTGTAGAAATGCTAACTACCGAGCAAGTGGCCGTGCGGTTAGGGTCACGCAGCTGTGAGCTTGCATTCGGGAGATAGTGGGTTCGAACCCCACTGTCGGCAGCCTTGAAGATGGTTTTCCGTGGTTTACCATTTTCACACCAGGCAAATGCTGGGGCTGTACCTTAAGGCCACGGCCGGTACCTTTCCAATCTCCCACCCTTCCGTCGCCTAAAACCTTCGATGCGTTAGTGCGACGTTAAACAAATAGAAAAAAACGGAAATGCTAATTTATTAGGTCATTTTAAAAAGTTGTAAGTCATTATGTGGTCATTTTATGGAATTTGTTGTCCGGCTCCATGGCTAAATGGTTAGCGTGCTGGCCTCTGGTCACAGGGGTCCCGGGTTCGATTCCGGCAGGGTCGGGAAGTTTAATCATAATGGGTTTTGGGTTCATTCCGCTGGCACGGGGGCTGCGTGTAGACCCGCAGGTCGCCTACGGAGTCAAATCAAAAAGACCTGCACCTGGCGAGCCGAAGACTATTTTATACTTTTTGAGTCATTTTCTTACATATTGAAGCATTTACGCGAGTGGTATTGGATTTCCAAGAGAGACCAGTATTTATATGCATCTTCGTCAAAGTACTTATCAAATTAGATTCGGTATCCAAAATTTATGTTAGTATGACCATCCTACTTCTGACTCATGTTAGATGGTGAAAATCTCCGTGCAAGTATCACTCAGTGCAAGGTTTCCAACCCCGTGGGATCCGAACCCACAACTTCCCGATTTCGCGTCGGTTTCTCTGTACTTCACATCTCTTCAACACGTACTAAATGTACGTAACACGACCTAATAGGTTGAAAGTCGATTTCGATTACAATGCAGTCGTAAAAATTCAATATTCATTAATTTTTTAAGTGTTTTAAGATCTTATAGCTGATGATGACCTAATATCAATAGGCCGAAACTAATACTAAAATTTAAAAAAATAAAGTACTCATTTTATATTGTATTGATTAAGTGGATTACCTCATTTATCTACAATAATTATATTGTCATCAATGCGAAACATGCAAATGATAAGTAATCAGTTTCAAAATAGCAACGTGTTACGAAGCAATAAGGTTTTAGACATAAATGTGTGTGTGTCTTGATTGAAAATGGCATTTAATACAAATTATGAAGGCATGAGTTATTCAAAAATGTGTCCATGAAAAATCTTTTAATGGTGAAAACATTTCTTATTAGACAAAGTAGCGCTCCCACACTACGAAAAACGTAAAATTAAGCAATTTCCTCAACTGTGCCGAAAGTTGAAGAGCTAAAGGGACCAGAAAGGTTTTAAATTGTGATTCTTGGATAGCTCTATCAAACTTTTTTTTTTTTTACCGAAAATCACTCCGGCCTAAATGGGGTTCCGAAAATTCAGCCTAAACTTGCTTGTTTCTTTACTCGTTTTCTTTTTTATTCATATCCTGGCCAAATTAACTTATTTTCATAATTATTTCTGTAATATGTTCCGTCGTTCAATAAAATGAGGCCTTTTCTTAATTTCTTGAAAAATGTCCACAAGGAATAAAGTTTAGGGCTAAGCGAAACTCTGCATTGACTCACATTAGCTCCCGTGGTAGTAGAAAAAGGCAAACTGCTAATCTAATCGATTAAGAAAAGGGTTGTAATTTTAGGAAGTAATAAAGAATATATTCCCATACTTTCATTATTGTGCTTTTACGGCCGCATTGGACCACTGTAGTCAATTTCTGTCCGGTCTTCTATGGTGTTTTATGGCTTTTCCTTTTTTCTTCCAGTATTTCTTCATTCTATCTGATCTTTGTTGTCGTCCTTCTTCAGAAAATACTCTTTTAATTGTTTCTCTTTTATGAACTTTTGGTAGGAATCTTATTTTACTGTTCTTCAATTTATTTACTTTGTTTTAACTAGTCTTTACATCCTCCGGTGTTGCGTCTAATTCTTTCATGTCTTCTTTTATTTATTTTCTCCAGACATGTTGTTGTTTTTGTTTCCAAAGCTTCTCCAAAATTCTGTGTATTAACCTGTCTTGAGGTGTTCTCAACAGATGGCCAAAGAACGATATTCTCTTCTTTCTTATGAAATCCGTTATAGGTTCTATTTCCTGATATACTGCTGCATTTGGGATGTCAGGCCATTCTCCTTCTTGTTGTACTTCTTATTAATGCACATTCTTACTATTTCTATTTTTAAAATTTTGTCTATGTTATTCTTTTTCCTTAGTTTAAATAATTGTTCACTTCCATAAGTTATTTCAGGTTGGACTACAGTCTTATAATGTTTCAATTTTGTATTTATTGACAAACATTCCTTGTTTGTATGTATATCTGGTTATTTTTTGGGCTCTGGATAATTTATTCGTTCTCTATGTCCAAGAATTTTTTTTCATTTCAATTGTATGTTTCTCCAAGGTATTTAAGTTGTTTTACAATTTCTATTTCATTCCCACATATCAGAACACTGCCACTCTGTTGCCATTATTTTAGTTTTTCAAATGAAATTGTTAATCCTATTTTTCCAGCAATAGTTTGGAGACTTGTGATTTGATTCCGAGCTTCATTAAGGTTATTGGCTAGTAGGGCCAGATAATCTGCACATCCTAAGCAATTTAGGCTAATTTCATCTTTAGGGTATCCAATTTTTATATTTTTCTTATTCTCTTTATACCGTTCTCTCATCAAGTATTCCAGAGTACAATTAAACAAAAGTAGTGATAATACATCACATTATCATAGTCCTGTTCTGATTGTGAATGCTTCGATAATTCTTCTCTAAACTTCACCTTTGATTTAGTTTTTGTTAACGTTAAGCTTATCATTTTAACTAATTTAAGACGTAAACCAAAAATTACGTAATACTTTTAATACAGAAGGTCGGTGAATGCAATCATAAGCTTTCCGAAAGTCTACGAAAGTGAGAATCATGTTTTGTTTCTGCCGTCTTTTGTAGATGTCCATTAATAATTTTAGTGTTATGATTTTATCTGGACAATTACGCCATGGTCGAAATTCTCCCTGGTACTCCCCTAATTCTTACTCCAGTTGACATTTGCACCAATTGTAAATTATTCTCGAGAATAAATCAGGAGTGATATTTCTGTATAGTTATCAGGATTTGTTCTATCTCCTTTTTTGTGTAAAGGGTGGATTACTGCAGTTGTACAATGGTCCGGTAATTTTTCATCATCCAAATTTTTATCAAGCAATGGTGAAGTGATTCTCTAATTGATTCCGCTGCATTTTTCCACAACTCGGCAAATGTTTGGTCATCCCCAGTCTTCATCAAAGCTGGGTGGATCGATATTTTCTGGTGAAGTTTTGATGGGCAGGTCCGTGTTTTTATGAAGTAGTTATTTTGGTTCTTTACAATTCAATAATTTATTTATTGAATGTGTCTGCTAGAGTATTATCTTGAATATTATGTGCCTTCTTTCCGTTCTTATCTTTTAGCATAAGTGTTGGCGGTTCATATTTTTGAAGTTGTTTACTAAATATTTTATAGTAATCTCTAGCATTGGTCTTTTTGTGATCTATTTCTATTTGTTGAATAATGCTTTTTTGATGTTATCTTTTAATATTTCTGATTGTTTTCCGGTTAGTTTTCTTTGCGTGGTAAATTCTTCATGCGATGTCTCTGTTTCTGACTTTGATGATTTAACCATGCCTGGTGTCTACTTTCGGCCGGCCCCGTGGTGTAGGGGTAGCATGCCTGTTCCTTACCCGGAGGCCCCGGGTTTGACTCCCGGCCAGGTCAGGGATTTTTACCTGACCTGAGGGCTGGATCGAGGTCAACTCAGTCTACGTGATTAGAATTGATGAGCTATCTGACGGTGAGATACTGGCCCCGGTCTAGAAAGCCAAGAATAACGGCCGAGAGGATTCGTCGTACTGACCACTCGACACCTCGTAATCTGCAGGCCATCGGGCTGAGCAGCGGTCGCTGGGTAGGCCAAGTCCCTTCAAGGGCTGTAGTGCCATGGGGTTTGGTTTGTTTGGTTTTGTGTCTACTTTCAAGTGCTTTATCGCGTACCTCATCCCACCATTGATGTTTTCTCCTTAGACTTGGTAAGCCTATTTTCTCAGCCATGTCTGTTACAGTTTCGGGATGATCCTCTTCTAATTTATCTGTTTTATCATTGTCTCGAGTTAGTTCTTCATACTGTTCATTGTTTATTAGTTTATGGGGATCATAAACTTGTATCAATTTACATTTTGATTTTGGTTTCTTTACTGGGGTGAATTTCATTTTGATTTTCGCCATGTAATGGTCAGATCCTATGTCTATTCCTCTTACTACTTAAACATTTTCGATTTCCTTATGATAATTATTATTTTCCATACAAACATGATCTAACTGCCATTCTCCTTTTCTCCAATTTGGGTGTTTCCATGTCTTAAGCTTATTAGGTTTTCTCATAAAATAGGTAGATTCTGATATCATATTATGGTTCCTACAAAAGTCTATCAATCTTATGCCATTTTTATTGGTCTGTTTCTGAGCTGGCCATTTTCCTATTATGTCCCTGTATCTCATTTCTTTTCCTAATTGTGCATTGAAGTCGCCTATTAAAATTTTGGTATGATTTTTATTTCTGTTTGTCACTATTTGATCTACGAGGTCCCAGAATTCATCCACCTCTTCTCTGGTTTTTCTCCTATTGTTTTTATCATTTCTAGGAGTGTGGACATTAATTATTGTATTTATTAAATCAGTAGCGGCGATTGGGAATTAAAAGTGTGTGGGGGGGGGGGGGGGGGCAAAAAGTGTACAGACAACAAAAAGTACATGGGTTAGTGGGTATAGCGGGCGGGGGGCTGGGAGGG
The DNA here is from genome assembly GCF_040414725.1 of Anabrus simplex. NCBI lineage: Eukaryota > Metazoa > Arthropoda > Insecta > Orthoptera > Tettigoniidae > Anabrus > Anabrus simplex. The sequence continues at coordinate 71,818,437 of NC_090275.1, read as the reverse complement.
AGGAAGACGGCGTGGTGTAAACTGAAAAAAGAAACCTCCAAAGTGAGAATTATTTATGCTCTCCGAGCTAATTTCCACAGAGAGGTAAATGTTTTACCAACTTAAGTGTGACAATAATTTGAGATTCTGATTCAATTATAGACTATAAATAAAAATTTCACCAAAGGAACATTATTATTATTATTATTATTATTATTATTATTATTATTATTATTATTATTATTATTATTATTATTATTATTATTATTATTATTATTAAATAGAAGTACAGCGTGATTATGCAATTAAAATCATTTAGTATTTTACTAGGCCTGTACACTAAGAAACTAATAGACAGTAAAGAGACTGCTAGACGGACGAATGTGCGCGGTAAGTCGGTGAATCATACCTCAGTGTCCATGATCTTGGCAAAAAATTATACCCCTGGTACCCTTTCTCACAGCACATGAAAAGTCCCCACTACTTGCTGTGGCGCTATGCAAATAAGTTAGCCGCGACGAGCGACGTTTTGTGCGTATTTCCGCTAATAATTAACGAAAAGAAAGTGAAGAATTAGCTGATAAGAAAACAGGGCTTGTACAAAGTGCTTTTATAAAAAAATTTACTCCTATATTCCTAGTTTCAGACGGCTAAAATGGAATAATTTTTTCTCCACAAAGTGAGGTGGGGCAAATGCCCCCCCCCCCCCCTCGCCCCCTTTTGTCACCGCTACTGTATTAAGTTATATTTTATTTACGTACAATTCGTAGCTCATATCCCTAGGGTGTTTTCGACATTGAGTTGTTTGTCTGAAGGGCTGGAACTGTGGATTTTATATATATACTGTATATATAGATATATATTTTTAATTTGTCAACCCTAAGACTGCACACTGTTGATGTGATTCTCCTGAAAAAAAAATCATGGATTTTGAATTGCGACCCTTTCGTTCTCGGCCATCGACTTTTATTAGTACAGATTGGAAAATGAAAGGTGGTCTATTTTCCTGTGCTGACCTAGAGACGCCGGCTTGAAGCAGGTTAGTTGGACATATCCTTGTCTAATATTGTCACTTAGTTCGCTGTTGCCCCACGCTGCGGCTAACCTACTTGTGCGCATCTCACCCCTTTCTCTACTTTGGCATTGTGTCGTGGCCAGGGCAGTAACGGTCCTTTCACCTCTCCGCTCGCCAGAAATAAGCCCCTTGCGGTACTGTTATACTCTGCCAGAGCGGTTCAATTATTGCGTCTGCTAATGACATCGTTTGACAAGGCAACATTTCTAATGAGACGCATTCTTAAGAAGCTCAACGTCAGACTATATCGCTGTATTTATTACCTCATTTAATTTTGAGGTTAATGGCCTTTCTGTTCCTACCTATACTCGGTTAGTGATGCCGTGCTCGAGTCGTTTCGCATCCAGTTGGCCACTATTTGTTTCCGGCTTTGTCATCAATTTTTATTATTAAATGGAAAAGCGCACAATGTGTAAGAATATAAACTTATTCGCTAGAGAGATTTGTCAGAAAGCACTCCAGAGCATGGTAAATTGTTCATACCATCGGCACACACAATCATGGTTTGGTTCGTGAATGCTAAATATAACACTTGCCTTATGATGGAAACTATGGACCGCTGCACGAGTCACTCTATGCCTGAGACCGAAGCGGCTTTGGCACCAACTGTCTGTTGCCACTGAGTCCGTTATATAAAAGTCACTCCAAATTTCTGTCTTCTTCAATTTTAATTCATGTAACAGCTCTTGATATTCTATCATAGATTGTAGTCATAGTGTGCCGTAGGTCCTCTCGAGTCAGTTCATATACAAGTCTTGAGGGATCCAACTATCGGCAGCCCTGAAGATGGTTTTCCATGGTTTCCCATTTTCACACCAGGCAAATGCTGGGGCTGTACCTTAATTAAGGCCACGGCCGCTTCCTTCCAACTCCTAGGCCTTTCCTATCCCATCGTCGCCATAAGACCTATCTGTGTTGGTGCGACGTAAAGCCCCTAGCAAAAAAAAACGTCTTGAGGGTGTGTATTTAGATACGCATAGGCCTAACGCTCTTACAAATGCGCAGCATTGCAAATGTGTAAAGAATTTCTCTTCGACATTATTGAGTAGAGTTACCTTCTTCTTTCGTTTCGGCCGACTATACACCACGTTAACTTTAACTTGGATCTGTTTCCTGACTTTAATCCTCGTCCAGTTCTCCTCCATCGTTTCACTCTGCAATCTCCTCCTTTCTTCTGTCCATAGCGCTTGGGTACAGGATCTAACTTTTTTTTTATACCTCTTGGTGGTCTTGATCCTCGCCTTGTAAGCATCCCTGTTGTTGATTCCCGTTCCTTAAAACTAATCCCATGGCACTACAGCCCTGAAGGGCCCTGGCCTACCAGGCGACCACTGCTCAGCCCGAAGGCTTGCAGATTACGAGGAGACGTGTGGTCAGCACGACGAATCCTCTCGGCCGCTTTCTAGACCGGGGACGCCATCTCACCGTCAGATAGCTCCTCAATTCTAATCACGTGGGCTGAGTGGACCTCGAACCAGCCCTCAGATCCAGGTACAAATCCCTGACCTGACCGGGAAACGAACCCGCTACCTCCGGGTAAGAGGCAGGCACGCTACCCCTACACCACGGGGCCGGCGATTTCCGTTCCTTCTATTCCCATTTCTTCCAGGTCCTTCTTCACCTCCTGATACCAGCACACCGTAGTTTTTCTGATCTAAAAAATCTTATTATCTAATAGGTCAGTCTTCCCGGGTACAATCTGTAGACATGTCCGAAGAACATGGCTCTCCTCTTCCGGATGGTATATTTTCCAGTTATTCACAGTCTATTGTCCTTGATTCACTTATCGAAAATTTGTGAATAAATAGCTATTTAGGTTCGATAAGATTATCAGATCAAACAATATTTTAAAAGTCAAAACATGTTTGCACCCTGTAGTGATGGTTTAAAATAAGAGAGAACTAGAATTCAATCTATTTTTTAAATATTTTGGAACGTTCAAGCCCAGATTTCATTAATATTATTAAATGCGTTAAAGTTTAAATTGAGCACCACGAAACGAATTAAGTAGATGTCTTACAATACATTATGGTAGGGCGGCAGCGCAAATTGACATATCTTTTTCATTCTTCTCCGCGGGTGGAATTGAAGTGTACGACAAGATTCATCTTCAAATCATCAGGCGCGAAAGAACTCCGATTAGAACTTAACGCATTATTGTAAGAAGAGGAGCTCGTTTCTACGTCACAGGGTTATTGGTGCATATTTAAATCATGTGAAAGGTGCAGTAAAGTCATTGGCCTTCACTCTATACAAACGGTATTCCACTTGTAATAACTGCAGATGTGATACCGAGAAGCAGTTTTGTGAACACTAGTTCGCATTCGATAAATTGATTGATTTTGCACAGCTACAGCTGTCGTCAGATCGCCGAAATATGATAGAAATATAACGTCTCTAAGAAAATAACTCAAAGTATGACCTTACGACAAAAAATACCCAAAATATGCATGTATATGACAAATAAAAATCGCTTAATTGTGACGATAACCACCTGATTTGCACCAAAATACAATCATGCAAGAAAATAGAGACAAAGAAAAAATAGGACTTTTCCTAAACGTCCGAGCCCTAGTTATTAGGAATGTTCTGCCATCTGTTGAATATATTTGGAAAATGGGAAAGGTTAGAGAATCAGAGTATCTAGCAAGGAATAGTATTATTCCGTGATCAGAGAAAGTGTATACTTTTTGGCTTAACAGGTAGTAATCAAACATGGCTGCATGCAACGATATTAAGGATGAAAATCACATGCACCACAATATCACGATAACTACTTTTGACGGTGAGCTGCCGGAATTGTGTCCCACGGGAGTTCATTTACGTGCCAACAATATTAATGTAAGTGTTAGTCGCTTAGCAACCTGCTAAGTACAGAATGTATTGCGGGTTAGGGTAAGCCTTCGCCTGCAATTATTGGAGTGGTTATTTAATGATTTGATTTTATGATTACTCAAGTTGGCTGAACTTAGAGACCTATCAATGTCTCGTGATTCACCAGCAGGTAATTTCGGAGAGAATAAAACAAAAATGAAGAAAATCGGTCCAGTAGAAAGGACGGGCGGATTTGCTAAAGCTGTTTTAGTAAACTCTTTTAATATATAGATAATAATAATAATAATAATAATAATAATAGTACATTGTTAATAATGATGCCGGCCCCGTGGTGAAGGGATAGCGTGCCTGCCTCTTACCCGGAGGCCCCGGGTTCGGTTCCCGGCCAGATGAGGGATTTTTACCTGGACCTGAGGGCTGGTTCGAGGTCCACTCAGCCTACGTGATTAGAATTGAGGAGCTATCTGACGGTGAGATGGCGGCACCGGTCTAGAAAGCCAAGAATAACGGTCGAAAGGATTAATCAGCAGGCCTTCGGGCTTAGCAGCGGTCGCTTGGTAGGCCAAGGCCCTTCAAGGGCTGTAGTGCCATGGGGTTTGGTTTTTGTTAATAATAATAATAATAAATAATAATAATAATAATAAATAATAATAATAATAATAATAATAATAATAATAATAATAATAATGTTGTTATATTTACGTCCCACTAACTACTTTTGACGGCTTCCGGAGACGCCGAGCTGCCGGAATGTTGTCCCGCGGGAGTTCTTTTACGTGCCAACAAATCTACCGACACGAGGCTGACTGAGCCGGGATCGAACCTGCCATGCTGGGGTCAGTGCAGTTTAAGAAGTATTCAAGAAAAGATTACATAACTGACTGTAGGTATTTAAATACATAACGTTCAAAATTAAGTTATTTACAGTGAAGGCACTGATTAGTTAAATAAATGAAATCATTGAACACAATAACGTAATATTTTTTCCAAAGTGTTCTGATGCTGCTAGTCACGTGTCTACGAAATGGCTTCTTATTGGCTGCACAGATACGTTATGTTCTGACCAATTCACCCCGCGGTATTTGGTACTTACTGACATCAAACGTAATATTCAACGCCCTGTTCTACACGGATTTGGGCCTTTTTGAAGATATATTTTCTTCTGTATTATGGAGCTTCCTACCAGCGTATGTTTTCCATCATCATCATCACATTCATCATCTCAATTTTGAATTTTTTGGAAATTATCTTCTCATTTATGTTTCCCTGAATAAATTGAGGACTGGAGCGGGCAGAGGTTACTCTGGTAAGAATGATAGTGTGAATGTTGAAAAGTCTAGACTCTAGACTGTACAACATCTGCTGTAATCCCAACAGTGTCCAACCTCCTGTGCTCAACAAGACCTCCATTACTTCACAGCAAATGCACTGGAAGTAGCCAAGTTCTGGTCACAAATACAATAATATTTCAACTGTGCTTTACAGGTATATGTAGGGGCATAATTTTTTCGCATTAATTCCTGTTCGATTTCGCGAAAAGGATGCTTCGCGTTATTTCGCGAAATAGGGCTGACCCCATCGCTTTAATTTCGCGTTAATCATTTCCTAAAATTATTCCTAAAATGTTTAATTCGTGAGATTTGTGAATTATTTATGTGAGAGATAGATAAATAAAGAGAAACAATATTGATAATAATTCACTATTCCTTATGTAATCTTGATTAGAACTATAATATAGCCCTAATCAAGATTACATAACAAATTAACCTTTCACCCTACGTGGCTGTAGCTTTCACCATATATGGCCACACTATTAAGGGATTTTATAGAATAATAACACGAAGAGATACTTCAGTCGAAATGAGAAATTCTTATTCTGCCTTCTATTTCCCTTTGCACGCGTGATATTGGAGTACAATTTCAAGATCGTTATTTTCCATGAATTTCTCTGCATTTACGCACTTATCGTAAATAGGTAAATTTCGCTTTAAACTGGCCTTGTCGCTTTAATTAGCTGTAATTCGCGAAAACAAAACCACTCATTTCTTAACCAAAATAATGTGATTCGTTAAGATACAGTATCTCAAAATCGCTTCAAAACATTTATTGTCGCGCCTATCTTAAATGCGAAAAAAATACTGCCTCTACACTCTATTGTAACTGTTCAAATCCCGTTACAAGGTGATATCTGTATTATTATTATTATTATTATTATTATTATTATTATTATTATTATTATTTCATCTGTGATATAATTATTATTATTGAACTTAAAACTGGACCTACTTAAACTTTTGCTCTGAAGATGTCACTGTGTGAATTTCGACTTGTTTTTGTTTACTATTTATCAAGAAGTGTGGACATTCTCTCATAGATGTCTCACCTCCCAAAAAACTATGATAATGCACCCTGGTGCGAAGTGAAGGAACTTTCTTGAAGAAATTTTGTACTCATAAGTTTTTTCTTTACTGAATTTCGTTCTTTCCTTTGTGGATTGGCAATATTAATCTTTTCTTTCCGCCAGTTTTGAAGTTAGCCAATCAATTATTTCTGTAATTAATTTTCAGCCAATCCCGTATGTCTTCTTCGATTTTGTGTGTAACTGTGTACTGTAGCCAATAAAAGCCTGTGGGTGTGTCTTAATTATTCATGAAAGGTCTCGAAACTTCCCCGAGGGTATAAAAACTGCTGATTTTCCTGCCTCTCGGGCACTTGATCAACATCTAACCTAGTGTATGGGAGTGTAGCAGGAGGCGGGAGGTCCCTCGTTCATCATGCAGCAGCTCTTCAGCAAGGTAATGGCCACTTAACATCTTTATTTCTTGCTAGCTCAGCAGTTTAACCCGCGGCGAAGGTACTAAACCTTTACCATGTAACCTATCTCTATAAATATGTAAATTTCTTCCAGTTTATGTAAAACTTAAGTAAATTTGTAACTTTAAATCGGGGATAGAGAGTGCTTTACCCTCTCAAGCTCCCCTTCCTTTTGATTTGAGGTGACTACGTTTTGGTAACTGAATTTCTTTTCTTCCGTAATGTTCATATTTCTTTCTTATACGAGTCACCTCCATAGTTTGGGAATAGCCCCTGTTTCATCGGCCTAGTGCCTTTTAGATTTTAAGAAGTTTCATGCAGGAGTGCAAATTCACGCCTCCATTTCTTTTGTGTGGCGGGCCATTTACTTAACCTGTTCTTTTTCTGCTAAGGCCCAGTAGGTTGGGTGCAAGATACCCCCGTTTAATTTTGTAAGTTGTTCCTTGATGGCAAATAATAGTAAAATTTGATGTTGTCTTGAATAGGCTTAATTAACTGAGAGCCTGTTAGCTCTTTTCAAAATTAGATTACTGAGTGCCTTTTGAAGGCTTGACATTGTGAGTTGGGAGCAAGTGCTCCAGGATTTAGGGGATTTCTGCCCTTTGAACAAATTTGTGCCTTGATAAAGTTGGGCTAGTAGCTCAAGGATTGTAAAACTTGGGGCTTAAAGCCCAGATTGTTTTAATTTGCTCTAAATTTTGGATTTTCTTGTTTTGGGTCAAAACCTTGTCATTTTACCTAACGTTTCATTGTTGTAAAATTTGCTGAAGTTGAATTTAAAAAAAAGGAAATATAACCTTCAGTTTAAGTTATTTTTCTCTTCTTGGCATTGGTAGTTAGACCCATTCACCCCTGCACCTTCTTTCACCTCTGCTGTTCGACAGAAACCTCGGAACAATTATTATTATTGTTATTATTATTATTATTATTATTATTATTATTATTATTATTATTATTATTATTATTATTATTATTATTATTGTGTCCGTACTATTATTATTTTATTGTGAGATTACTATTATTGTATTATAATTATTATTCAATTCAATTCTGCAATGCTTGTCGCTTGCGTGATTGTAGTCAAATGTATGCATATATACGTGTGTGTAGATTAACACTAAAAACATGTACAGTAAGAGTTGCTGTATATCAGATGTGGATATGACATTGCTACATTGTGCAATACTGCTGGCGTTACTGCCAAGTCATCGCTACGTCATCGTGCTTATTTAGCGGTGAGCTCACGTTCTTGGAGATACCTACTAGGGTGCCGCGGGCGATTTCGCCATAGTGTGAAACATTTGTCGCGAAGTGCGAGTAGATCGTAGTTATTTCTGGAGATTGCGTAGGTGTGTCAACTAAAGTCTATATAAGGTGGCTGTATCTTGTAGCGTCAGTCACTATTCAATTGGAAGCAGAGGCCACAGTTGGCCGGAGAGTGAAAGAGATGGAGAGGCCTCAGTCAGTCATTAATCAAACGGAAGGTGAAGAGAGAAGAAGTAAAGTGGAAGGTGAACAGTGATGGAGTCAAGTGAAAGGTGAGACCTCAGTCGGTCAGTTCAGTTAGAGGGATACACTTACCATGAAGGCATACAGGACAAACTTACAAAGAAGTCCTCTCGATGGAGAAGAAGCAGTCACATGGATACTTAGTTGTCAGTGAAATAAAAAAGGATACATCACCAAATTAGGCTTGATACACCTACAGTAAACACCAGATCAAAGGAATACGTTGAAATTACACTCAAAGTGTCGAAGCTACAGTCAAGTGAACCAGTGAGGAATAAATTTCGTGTATAACTGTTAAATGTCCGGTCAAGAAGAATTCAAATTCATGCCTAGTTTCTTTCAGTTGCAATGTCATAACTTTATATTCTCATCTGTTTTAATCGCAGCAGTTTTCACTATTTTTATTGAAATTATTTCAAGAATATATTTTGTTCTATCAAATGAATTCATCGTTTTATTTAAACAGTAAAATTTCTTAACCTCAAATTTAATGGGGAAACCAAACGCCAATCTCCTTTTCCCAGAACTTATATGGTATGTTGTCAAAAGTAAGCTTATTACCCCACACCCTAGAGATATTCAAGAATCTCATTCTCTTATTGCTGCACTGAGTTGTAGCTGGCGCCCTTTAAAGGTATGTGTAAGTAAGCAGGTAAGAACTAAGTGTGAGTACAAGGTCCGACGAATAAATAAATAAATAAATAAATAAATAAATAAATAAATAAATAAATAAATAAATAAATAAATAAATAAATAAATACATAAATAGTTGTTATTTTGGACAGTTCGGCGGCATCCGGTATCCGGTGAACCCTGGACGAGGCCTGATCTCCTAGCTAAGAGCGTGCCCCTAATCACATGACTTTACGCTGGCTACGTGTCCAGGCTTAACCTAAGCTTAAGGGCGTTAACCTTACAGATCCAAGTTCGATGCCAAAAAGTGCAAGATTACCCTAACAACCAACGTGATTATGGCTAAGAGGGAGAGCTTAACCTAACAGGCATGACGTGTCTAGACTTAACCTCGCAGATCTCAGGTTCGACCCCAGGCCTAAGGGCGTTAACCTTACAGACATATGTTCGATGCCGAGGCTAACCGCATAACTGTGTAGGCTTAACCTTACCGTACATGATGTTAATGGCTAAGAGTGTAGGCTTAGCCTCACGCTGACCAGGCGTTAACCTAACCGGTTTTCCTTCCCTACACTCTGCCTCAAAGTGCAGGTCTAACGTTACGCTGACCACGCTTAACCTAACCTAACTCACACCCTGGCAAAAGTGTAGGCTTAACCTTACGATGACCAAGCGTTAAACTTGGAGCTGAACATGGAACAAGATGGCGGCTATAAGGCTTAATACGTACGATTTATTCATAGGGGCGTAATATTGGAAAGCGACTTAAGGTAGCTTGGAGCTGAACTTGGAACAAGATGGCGGCTATAAGGCTCAATACGTATGCTTTATTCATAGGATGTCCGGCTCCATGGCTAAATGTTTAGGGTGCTGGCCTTTGGTCACAGGGTCCCGGGTTCGATTCCCGGCAGGGTCGGGAATTTTAACCATCAGTGATTAATTTCGCTGACACGGGGCTGGGTGTGTGTGTTGTCTTCATCATAATTTCATCCTCATCATGACGCGCAGGTCGCCTACGGGAGTCAAATTAAAGGACCTGCGCCTGGCGAGAAGAACATGTCTTCGGACACTCCCGGCACTAAAAGTCATACGCCATTTCAGTTTTCATTCATAGGATCGTAATATCGGAAGGTGTTCAGAGGGGCGTAATGTCGGAAGGTGACTTCGGGGGCTCAGAGCTGAACTAGGTACAAGATGGCTGCACATGGGACTAGGGAGATGGTGTAAGGCTTAATACGTGTACGTTACTCACGGAGGCGTAACATTTGGGAAGCTTCTTTGGGGTTCGAAGCTGAACCTAACATCCCAGGCTAACCGCAAAAGAGTGTAAGCTTAACTTAACAGAATTTAAGTTCGATATTCGGACTAAACGCATAAAAGTGCATGCTTGACGTTACGCTGGCCAGGCGTAAATATAACCGACTGCCCTTCCCAACTCCAGCTCGGACATAATTTTACACCCTAGCTAATTGTTCAGGCTTATCCTCACGCTGACCAGGCAATAACCCAACCGGAAGCCCTTCCCTACACTAGCTTAGCGGCTACACGTTGAAGTAATAGGATGAGGGAGATGGTGCAAGACTTAATAGATACGGTACGCTTTATACATAGCGGAGCGTAGTGTCGAAAGGCGCCCTCAGGGGCTTGGAGCTGAACTGGGAATCTTGAACAAGATAGCGGCTACACACAATAAGGCGGCTAAACACAAGATGGCGGCTACACACATTGTAATGATAGGACAAGGGAGATGGCGTAATGCTTAATGCATGCGCTTTATTCATAGGGGCATAACGTTGGAAGCTGAACTCGGAACAAGATGGTGGCTATACATGGGGCAAAGGGCTAAAGGGGAAAAGGCATAAATGGCTAAAGGGCAAAAGGGCAGATGGGCTAAAGTGCTAAAGGGCAAAAGGACAGAAGGGCAAAGGGGCAAAAGGACTAAAGGGGAAAAGTGCTAAAGGGAACGTTGACTTCACCATGCAGTGCAAGGTTAGAAAGAGCGTTAGCATAAGTCACGGAACTTAGCGCATCAAAGCTAGATACTTCACAGCAGATCGCACATAAGCTATTTGCATCTCGGAGTCGGAGTCAGCGCGTTTTTTTATATAGAGAGCGAGTTATATCTGTATCGCTTTAGTGTGAAAACTACATTCTGTTCAAAAAATTATCACAACTCAATAAAAGTATAAATTTATTATTATCTCTCTCATTATAACCGGTACGGAAAAACATGTTCAGACAAAATGATTAGAAATGTAATTTTCTACACCATTTGTTATGTCGTATTTTTCGATAGAACAGCTAGTAAAGCGATTATACGCTACGTATTATAGAACGGTGTCCTTATAGTATGCACATCTTGGCAGAAAACTGACTTTACGAGCTAGAAGGCTGGGTGTTGGAAATAAATGCAAGATTTTTATGTACAATCATTTAGTTAGCACGATAGTCTGCAGTCATAGAGAAGGAGCCCTCAGGCAGAGATTTATCTTTTGAGTAATGTGAAAGTTGTTTTATTAGAAATTCGTCTATCATGGAACCTCACACAATCAAATACAGCGAACAACTAAACAGCAACACTCAACAATATTCCTCACAGCAAGGCAGGTGGAGCATCTTGGAACAGGACATGATGCTCGAGGTCTTACCCACACTAGACACTACAGGTCCAGGATTATACGGGAAGCTGTGGAAATACGTAGAAATCCTAACAATTTCAACAGGCACACTGGCTATCAATTAAGCAATACCTGGTTGCCAGCAATTAAGGATTTACGTAGTTAGTTCCGTTCAATGTCCCTTCACTATTGTTATTTCGTCTCGCTGTTTTCCAAATTAGTACGTTCTTCATCGCCAGATGTTTCATTCCAGGCTTGTGTCAATTCCATACACCCGTCAATGTAATATGTTACGTCCAAATGTTATGTGACCCCCTTAGACTGTTTCTGGTGGGTCGGTCTGCTTCCGCTTCGAACGATAGCGCTGTGACACGTCCGGGGAGCCATCTGATGACGAATGAACGTACCATTTCCACTTCTATTATAACGTTCTAAATGTTAAAAAGTCATTGTTTAAGAAGCCTTTCTCGTGGACAGTCGAGATTTTCTTCTGATGCACTTTATTTTCTTGACACGGCATAAGCCCAAAAGCCTATACAGTATCAAGTCTATAAGTACCGGCCATGAAAGCATCAATGGCTACCCTTGATCCCATAGTCCCCCATAATGTTGAACATCCTTTCCCCCGGTACCCTGCCATGTGCTTTCTCTAGATCTACGAAACATAAACGCAACTGCCTATTCCTCTCGTAGCATTTTTCAATTACCTGGCATATACTGAAAATCTGATCCTGACAACCCCTCTGTGGGATGAAACCACACTGGTTTTCATCCAACTTCCTCTCAACTACTGATCGCACCCTCCCTTCCAAGATGCCAGTGAATACTTTGCCTGGTATACTAATCAATGAGATACCTTGGTAGTTGTTGCAATCCTTCCTGTTCCCTTGCTCACAGATAGGTGCAATTACTGATTTTGTCCAATCTGAAGGTACCTTACCAACACTCCATGGTAATCTTACTACTCTATGAACCCATTTCATCCCTGCCTTCCCACTATATTCCACCATTTCAGGTCTAATTTCATCTATTCCTGCTGCTTTATGACAATGGAGTTTATTTACTATCCTTTCCACTTCCTCAAGCGTAATTTCACCAACATCATTTTCCCACTCCCCCTGAGCTTGGTTGTTCGCAACACCACAAGGAAGATTTCTCTTTACGTTGAGAAGATGTTCAAAATATTCTCTCCGCCTCTCCAGCGATTCCCTGGGATCTATTATGAGTTCACCTGAATTACTCAAAACACTGTTCATTTCCTTTTTCCCTCCCTTCCTAAGATTCTTTATTAATGTCCAGAAAGGTTTCCCTGCTGCTTGACCTAGCCTTTCCAGGTTATTACCAAAATCTTCCCATGACTTCTTTTTGGATTCAACAACTATTTGTTTCGCTCTGTTTCTTTCATCTACGTACAAATCCCTGTCTGCCTCGGCCCTTGTTTGGAGCCATTTCTGATAAGCCTTCTTTTTACGTTTACAAGCTGCTCTCTTCATCATTTCACCAAGATGTTCTCCTTTTCCCATCTTTACACACAGTTCCCTTGCTGTTTCTACTACAACATCCCTGTATGCCACCCATTCTCTTTCTATATCCTGAACCTGCTTACTGTCTACTGTTCGGAACTTCTCACTAATCATATCCATGTACTTCTGTCTAATTTCCTCGTCCTGGAGATTTTCTACCCTTATTCGTTTGCAGACAGATTTCACTTTCTCTACGCTAGGCCTGGAGATATTTAGTTCACTACAGATCAGATGGTGGTCTGTATCATTGAAATATCTCCGGAAAACCCGTACATTCCTAACAGATTTCCTGAATTCGAAGTCGGTTAAGATATAGTCTATTATGGATCTGGTACCCCTAGCCTCCCATGTGTAGCGGTGAATAGCCTTATGCTTGAAGAATGTATTCATAACTGCTAAACCCATACTAGCACGCTTCCCATTCCCATTAGCTTCCATATCTTCCCCACATTTACCAATCACCCTTTCGTATCCTTCAGTTCTATTCCCAACTCTCGCATTGAAATCGCCCATTAGCACTATTCTATCTTTTCTGTTGACCCTGACCACGACGTCAATCAATGCTTCATAAAACTTGTCAACTTCATCCTCATCTGCACCCTCACATGGTGAATACACTGAGACAATTCTCGACCTAATTACTCCAACTGCCAAATCTACCCACATAATTCACTCATTTACGTGCCTAACAGAAACTATGTTGCGTGCAATGGTATTCCTGATGAACAGCCCTACCCCATACTCTGCCCTTCCCTTTCTAATACCCGTCAAGTACACTTTACAATCTCCTTCTCTTCCTCGTTATCTCCCCTTATCCGAATATCACTTACTCCTAGCAAATCCAGATGCATCCTCTTAGCTAACTCAGCCAGTTCTACTTTCTTTCTTCCATAAGCCCCATTAATATTGATAGCTCCCCATCGAATTCCATTTCGTTCACCAAGTTGTTTCCAAGGAGTCCCTCGTCTGTCAAGTGGGACTCCGTTACTCCCATAGGTCCGATGCTTGCTTAAAATGTTCTAAGCTCGGTAAATTCATGAAGCAGGATGCTACCCTATTTACACATAGTCCAAGTGAGGAGTATGTTTAGTAGGGCAGTGGTGTCTTGGCTGGGTTGGTTGATGTACGCGGAGGTGAGGGACCGGGGTTCGAGGGTGGCGGAATTTTAAAGCTTAGTAGTGGTGGGGGGGTTGATGTGTGCGTGTAAGTATTGTGCGCGTCTGTAATGGTTTTAAGGCAACCAGGAAATGAGGCGGCGTGGCTGCCTTGGCAGTTGGCGCACATCGCCTGGTCCCGTGGCACCTTGCAATCAGTGTGACGGTGAGGGCCGCCACATCTGTTGCAGTGGGTAGGCTCAGAGCACGTAGCTGCTGAGTGGTTTAGCTGAAGGCAATTAACGCACTGTGTGATGAGTGCGGGTTCGAGTCTCTGTTGTGTTGGTGTTTTCTTAGACTTAGGAGCAGGTTTGTTACGTCTGCTCCTAGTCTGAGTGTACTTGGATTGTGTGTACGTGCCCGGTTGTGAGACAAATGGGGTTGCTGGTTGTGGGGAGAAGGGGAAGTGAGGGAAGTCTCTGTGTTGTTGTGGGGTTGGTTTGTGTTGTTATGTGTTTTATGTCTGGTTGAGTTTGTATGCCTGCGTCTGGAACGTACTCAAAACAAACTTTAAAACAGATATTACGAAATTTTAGATTTTCGTTGATTGCGTAGTAGGTTTCTTCTGAATCTAGTGGGAAAATGATAATATATCCGTTATATAGTTCTTGTAGGAGTTGGATGTGTTGTCTGACATAGTTGATGGCTGTGTACAAGGCTGTGGATGTGTTTTTGCGATGATCGTGTCATGCATGTAATCGTTGGTGTGGGTTCAGGAGTCGACACACATTAACAATATGTTATTAACGTTTTAAACAAATTAGCATAATCATGTTATTAAAATACATTTGCTGAACGCTTGGTCTACTAAACAAAAATTAAAAATACGGATTTTCATTAATCAAGAAAACTTTAACGTTTACTTTCCTAAAATAGAATTGTACGGAAATCTTTCAGAATATCTTTGAAGCCATCACTCATTACTCAAACATCTACAATTGCAGCATTCTGCCATCTAGTATGGCACTGAGAAAATGCTTTCAGCGCTTAGTTCAAACCTGAAATATCTACACCGTACGTTGGGAGTTTCAGAAAAAGAGAATTGTCCGGGTATCTTTCTATCATGTGCATTGAATCATGAACTCTTCTGTAGAATCTTTACAATATACATGAATTAGGTTGGATTAGAATAGATAACAGTCAATCAATCAATCAATCAATCAATCAATCAATCAATCAATCAATCAATACTGATCTGCATTTAGGGCAGTCGCCCAGGTGGCAGATTCCCTATCTGTTGCTTTCCTAGCCTTTTCCTAAATGATTTCAAAGAAATTGGAAATTTATTGAATATCTCCCTTGGTAAGTTATTCCAATCCCTAACTCCCCTTCCTATAAATGAATATTTGCCCCAGTTTGTCCTCTTGAATTCCAACTTTATCTTCATATTGTGGTCTTTCCTACTTTTATAAACGCCATTCAAACTTATTCGTCTACTAATGTCATTCCACGCCATCTCTCCGCTGACAGCCCGGAACATACCAC
Organism: Anabrus simplex; assembly: GCF_040414725.1. Lineage (NCBI taxonomy): Eukaryota > Metazoa > Arthropoda > Insecta > Orthoptera > Tettigoniidae > Anabrus > Anabrus simplex. The sequence continues at coordinate 71,802,812 of NC_090275.1, read as the reverse complement.
TTAGTCGAGCAGCTCTTCTTCTTTCTCTCAGTTCTTCCCAACCCAAACATTGCAACATTTTTGTAACGCTACTCTTTTGTCGGAAATCACCCAGAACAAATCGAGCTGCTTTTCTTTGGATTTTTTCCAGTTCTTGAATCAGGTAATCCTGGTGAGGGTCCCATACATTGGAACCATACTCTAATTGGGGTCATACCAGAGACTTATATGCACTCTCCTTTACATCCTTACCACAACCCGTAAACACCCTCTAAGCAAAGAGTAAGCCTAACATTAAGTGAAATGTATACACACTTCCCCTTTTACAGTATTAGACAGTTCCATAGTCGAAAAGATTTTCCCATTATCTCGAGCCCCAATAAGAGCAACCCTACGCCTTTAGGCCGGATTTACATGTTTCCAGTGGCTGGCCTGCTAGCTGAGAAGTTGACTGGAAGGTCGCTTGGCATGCTGAGACTGGAATTTCGGCTTATTGGCGCTTTACCGTCTACACATTGCCAGCTACTGAAACAATACCGGTATTGTGCACACGTAGCGCAACGTGGTGGGTTGTGTCTGTCTGTTAGGTCATCAGACCAGAGGCTGGTTGGATCCTCAAATAACACCACCAAAAACTATGCGGTTATAAGGAAACCGCAAAAACCAATGGCAGCACCAAAATGAGGCGTACTAGGCAAGACGAGGAGTGAGGTAGTTTGCCATTGCTTTCCTCACTGGGTCAGAAAGTGCTATTGCAGCACGACTGACCCTATGAGCAACACCTTTCATAACACTCAGATGCACTAGACGTGCTCTGAATGTCATTACTCAGCACCACCCATACCCCAGCAGCTTCCATATTGTCACAGCCATGGATGAGACTGGGACTTCGGTGGAAGCTACACTTTACTATGGCCTTTGCTAAGAGATGGATACAAAAGTACTGTATCCATCAAGAAATGGCAGCAGGCAAGGTTTGTATTTTATGTTTAACAAATCAGCGTCAGTGCTTCTTCACAGATTATTTTTATCAGATTTAAAACATGGTATTTATAGGAGTTTGCTTTCTAGAACTTTCGTCTTTCTGACCTTACATAAAATCTAAAATATTTTTTTGCCTAGGAGTTGGAAGGAAGCATCTGTGGCCTTAATTAAGGTACAGCCCCAGCATTTTCCTGATGTGAAAATGGGAAACCACAGAAAACCATCTTCAGGTCTGCCGACAGTGGGATTCGAACCCACTATCTCCCGGATGCAAGCTCACAGCCGCGCGCCTCTAACCTCACGGCCAACTCGCCCGGTAATCTAAAACATTAGAAATGCAAGATTATGACACACACAATCAATTATTTTGATAACTTACCGAATTACTGGATGTTTCATTTCTCCTTAAATATGTAGTTTTCATTATGTAACTCACACCATTGAACCACGGCAATGAGGGCTTATAATCAAAATCATTTTGCCCCGCCATTAGTTCAAGTATCTTACGTTTGCAAAATTTTAATACTGACAGAAGAATGGAAAGACAAGTTGAAGCTGAGTTGGGAGATCAGTTTGGCTTCAGAAGAAATGTAGAGAAGACGTGAAGCAATCCTGACTTTACGTCAGATCTTAGAGGATCGAATTAAGAAAGACAAGCCTACGTTCATGGAATTAGATTTAGAAGACATTCGATTACGTTGATTGGATCAAGCTATCTGTGACTGTTAAGGTGTTCGGGATCAGAAACCGAAAAAGAAGAATTATCCACACTCTGTACAAACATCACTCTCAGCCGGCATGAGTAACTCAGACGGTTGAGGCGCTGGCCTTCTGACCTCAACCAGGCAGATTCGATCCTCGCTCAGTCTGGTGGTATTTGGAGGTGTTCAAATAAGCACGTCAGCCTCGTGTAAGTAGATTTACTGGCACGTAAAAGAACTCCTGCGGGACTAAATTTCGGCACCTTCGCGTCTCAGAAAACCGTAAAAATAGTTGTGGGACGTAAAGCAAATAACATTATTATTATTATTATTATTATTATTATTATTATTATTATTATTATTATTATTATTATTATTATTATTATTAAAATCAGTCTGCAGTGATAAGAATCGAAGGCTATAAAAAAGAAGCAGTAATCTAGAAAGGAATGGGGCAAAGCTGAAGTTTGTCCCTTCTCCATTTCAATGTTTATACAGAAGAGGTCCGCCTCTGTGGTGTAGTGGTTAGTGCGATTAGCTGCCATCCCCGGAGGCCCGGGTTCTATTATCGGCTCTGCCACGAAATTTGAAAAGTGGTACGAGGGCTGGAACGGAATCAATTCAGCCTCGGGATGTCAACTGAGTAGACGTGCGTTCGATTCCCACTTCAGCCATCCTCGAAATGGCTTTCCGTGGTTTCCCATTTCTCCTCCAGGCAAATTCCGGAATGGTACCTAACTAAAGGCCACGGCCGCTTCCTTCCTTCTTTCTTGTCTATCCTTTCCAATCTTGTCATCCCCCACCAAGGCCCCTGTTCAGCATAGCAGGTGAGGCTGCCTGGGCGAGGTACTGGTCATCCTCCCCAGTTTTATCCCCCGACCCAATGTCTCACGCTCCAGGACACTGCCCTTGAGGCGGTATAGGTGGGATCCCTCGCTGACTCCCTGGAGGGTAAGCAGATTAGGAAAAAAGATATACAGTAGAAGAGCAGGTAAAGGAAATCAAAGAAGAATTTGGAAAGAAAAATCACAATCCAACGAGAGAAATTTACTCTGAGATTTGCCGATGATATTGTTATTTTATTTGAGTCTGCAGAAGATCTGAAGAAATTCTGAATAGTGTGGACACAGTCTCGGACAAGGAGTACAAGATGACAATAAATAGATCCAAAACAAAAGTAATGGAGTGCAGTCGAACGAAGTCAGGTGATGTAAGAATTATTAGGTTAGGAAGTGTTAAAGGAAGTAGATGAATATCTTTGCTTGGGTCGTAGAATAACTAGTGATGGTAGAAAAAACTGAACTGAAATGAAATGAAATGGCGTATGGCTTTTAGTGCCGGAAGTGTCCAAGGACATATTCGGCTCGCCTGGTGCAGGTCTTTTGACTTGACTCCCGTAGGCGACCTGCGCGTCGTGGTGAGGATGGAATGATGATGAAGACGACACATACACCCAGCCCCGTGCTAGCTAAATTAGCCAATGGTGGTTAAAATTCCCGACCCTGCCGGAAATCGAACCCGGGACCCCTGTGACCAAAGGCCAGCACGCCATGGAGCCGGAGTGATGGCAGAAGTAAGGAGGACATAAAATACAAGTCAGGGAAAGGTCTTCCTTAAGAAAACATATTTGCTCCCTTCGAACATCAAGATACTTATAAAAAAGGTGTTTTTGAACTTTCGTCTGGATCGTGGTATTGTATGGAAGTGAAACATGGACGATAACTAGCTCAGAAAGAAGGAAAATAGCAGCTTTAGAAATGTGGTGTTACAGAAGAATGCTGAAGGTAAGATGGGTAGACCCAATCATGAATGAAGAGATAATCGAACAGATGAGAGGAGAACGATTTGGCTAGATTTGACCAGAAGAAGAAGAAGAGATAGAATGATAGGACACGACACCCAGGAATTGTTTTTTTTTTTTTGAAAGTACACAGGCAGTAAGCCCAATACAGTACCTTCTTAACACAACAGTCAACAGTACTTATAATGCATACATGTAAGTAAAGATAAATACGCAATAATAATGCTGAAGATAATAAAGACAAGGGAGAAGAATGAATGGAAAACACATACACAGAGACAATGACAATCCAGAGTACAACAATGATTATTTCTACACTATAAAAATACAAGAATTGCAACAAAGATATAAATAAAGTAGTAAGTGACTATATTAATAAATAAGTTAAAGAGCACCTATTATACAGAAAAGGAGTCTGAATTTATAAATTAGAAACACAGGCCTTTAAATGTATATTAATGACAGTGTGTGATTCTGAAAATAAATCTATTCCTGCAGCAAATGTGTTATAAAATCGTAGCATTTTAATAAATGGCGAGTTCAAGAGATGAGATGTTCTAGATCTTGGAACTTGAAATACTGTGTTCATGCGAGCTCCAGCTCGTGGAACATGAAAGGAGATAAAATTGAGCAGTCCTATGGAATTAAATTTATTTCTTACGATTTTGTTTAACGTTTTTAGAGAAATAATGATTCTTCTGTTGCGCAACGACGTGAGGTTAAAGTTACTTTTTAAATACCGTGTTGATGTATCAAAGGGAAAAATGTCTTATTTGTTTTATAATACAGATACCGCAAAAACTTGTTTTGAACAACTTCAATAGTATGTATTTGTTCGTTAGAACACGGGTCCCAAATTACAGATGCATATTCTAATTTACTCCTAACAAGGCTAGTAAATAACTGAATAACAATCGATGATTGAGCAAATAATTTAGAACTCCTTATTATAAAACCGAGCATACGGTTGGCATCGTTCGTTATTTTTGTAATATTACTCCTAAGTCTCTTATTGCCGAAACAGTTGGTTTTGGCATAAATATGTCCTACTGCTGGGGGTCATCCGAAATTTTTTGTGTAACGAGACAAAATGGTGACGGAAGTGACGTCACAATGGTCGCCAAAGATGCTGCGGCTATCGTTATCAATATCTGAGTTTCATTTATTTAAAGCCATATTCACGATTACTAGAGGACCTGTGCTGATCCGCACTATTCGTTATAAAAAAAAATTTAGATAACTCCCCCTCATATGCTGCCGTAGTCATATTGTTTTGCTTGCCCTTTTCAATGGTTTTATGAACATTTCATGAGAAGATAGTACGCCGCAGTTCGCAGTCAGAATTGATACATTCTGACATCGTCATCATGCCATTACTTTTGTTTTGGATCTATTTATTGTCGTCTTGTACTCCTTGTCCGAGACTGTGTCCACACTATTCAGAATTTCTTCAGATCTTCTGCAGACTCAAATAAAATAACAATATCATCGGCAAATCTCAGAGTAAATTCCTCTCGTTGGATTGTGATTTTTCTTTCCAAATTCTTCTTTGATTTCCTTTACCTGCTCTTCTACTGTATATCTTTTTTCTTAATCTGCTTACCCTCCAGGGAGTCAGCGAGGGATCCCACCTTTACCGCCTCAAGGGCAGTGTCCTGGAGCCGGGGGATAAAACTGGGGAGGATGACCAGTACCTCGCCCAGGCAGCCTCACCTGTTATGCTGAACAGGGGTCTAGCGGGGGGATGGGAACATTGGAAGGGATAGACAAGAAAGAGGGAAGGAAGTGGCCGTGGCCGTAAGTTAGGTACCATTCCGGCATTTGCCTGGAGGAGAAGTGGGGAACCACGGAAAACCACTTCCAGGATGACTGAGGTGGGAATCGAACCCATCTCTACTCAGTTGACCTCCCGAGGCTGAGTGGACCCCGTTCCAGCCCTTGTACTACTTTTCAAATTTCGTGGCAGAACCGGGAATCGAACCCGGGCCTCCGGGGGTAGCAGTTAATCACACTAACCACTACACCACAGAGGCGGACACAACAGCAACAAGTTATTTATTTATTTATTTATTTATTTATTTATTTATTTATTTATTTATTTATTTATTTATTTATTTATTTATTTATTTAAGCCAACGGCCGTAGACGTGTTGAAACACCGGATCCCGTGAGATCTACGAAGTTAAGCAACATTGGGCGTGGTCAGGAGTTGGATGGGTTGCCACGCGCTCTTGGTGGGGGGTAAGGGAATGGAGGAGCGGAAAGGAACTGGCCACCCTACCGCACGTAAACTCCGGCTCAGGCACACCTCTGCGGAGGTTCGGACCTGCCTTCGGGGAGAATAAACCTTACCTTACCTTATTTATTTGTTTATTTATTTATTTATTTATTTATTTATTTATTTATTTATTTATTTATTTATTTATTTATTTATTATCTTGTATTTCTTCTCCATCTCCTTAGCATTTAGCAATGCCTCCATACATTCTTCACGATCGGAAGATATGGTAAGATCTCTGCGAGGGTGTAAAAATACCGAATATCGCAGAGATATTAGAAACGAAGACTGTGATTTCATAACCGAGTACTGTTAACCTTGTCAACCCGTAAGAGTAATAAATATCCTAAGCATCTCAAAGGCTAAGTTGTTGCGCTCATTGAATTTACAGCCAGTGACAAGAAGACTTCCCAAACTTTCACTTAGAAAGTCAAAGAGAGAAATGAAGGAGGCTTGTAAATAACTGGGTTAGAAGGGTTTAAACATACATACAGCTAGACACAGAAGGGACCCTACTGACCCAAGCACGCCTTCGCAGAAAGTATTGGTGTTAGATAGTGGATATTCCTTAACGTATTGTCCAGTCTAGCGGAAGGGTAAACTAGTAAGCTCGGAGACGTGGGAAATATTCCTATCACCAATCTGACATTCAATTCTGTTGAATTTCTTACCTACTTAAATCAATTTAGTCTTCGTAAGGCTAATTTTCATACCACACTCATTGCACCTATTTTCAAGTTCCAAGAGATTAGACTGCAGGCTTTCGGCACAATATGCCATTAAGACCAGATATTAAACTGCAAGCTAACGGCACAATCTGCCATTAACACAAAATCGTCAGCATAGACCAGACTGCTTACTACATTTCCACCTAACTGAATCCCTCCCTGCCACTTTATACCTTTCAGAAGATGATTCATGTAACTACGAACAATAAAGGTGAAAGATTACAGCCTTGTCTAACCCCTGTAAGTACCCTGAACCAAGAACTAATTCTACCATCAATTCTCACTGAAGCCCAATTGTCAACATAAATGCCTTTGATTGATTTTAATCATCTATTTATTTATTTGAGGCGTCTAGTATCAAAACCGGCCAAGTCACAAAATTTACGAAAATGAGTTAATGTTATCAATTTGAAGTAGAAGTATAGCACTATTAGGTGAAACAAGAATATGCTTTAAAATCGTCCATGTCTTCATATTATAGAGCACTGAATTCTCGGTCGTGCAACAGAATCGGCCAAGTCGTGCAGCCAGTGAATTCAAAACCGGCCAAGTCAAGGAACGAGCGACAATCTTTGTGATGCAGCATTATTGTCTGGAATCTTGTGTTGTTACATTAAGCAACAATGTGATAATAACAGTAGGTAAAATCGTTCCTTGTAGGCTAATGTATATTCTTTGAAGTCATAATATTTTGTTTTTTGTTCGTTTGCAACACTGATTTACGTATTCGCGGGCTTCTTACCGTCATTGGCGCCAAAGCAATTCTATTTCCGGTGTGCTCGTATTTTGTCATTATTGTGTGCTGTAACGTGGACATTGTTCCGAGTGGTGAACTGAAAGATTTACTTTCATACCTTGTGAAATTGTACAAAATTGCAACAAAAACGGCCAAGCCAAAATTTAAATTAACAAAAAAGATGGGTTAATTATGAGTTAGATTTCTCAAAACAGCGGAACTTAAAATATTAAACCATTAAGGATATAACTGTGAAAAAAAACTTTTTCTGACCATCATTGCTTTGTCTCTACAGGTTTTTCGTCCATATTGAAAAATATGCCTTGAGTGACTTGGCCGGTTTTGATACTAGACGCCTCATTTATTTATTTATTTATTTATTTATTTATTTCTTTATTTATTTATTTCTTTATTATCTTGTATTTCTTCTCCATCTCCTTAGCATTTAGCAATGCCTCCAGACATTCTTCACGATCGGAAGATATGGTAAGATCTCTGCAAGGGTGTGAAAATACCGAATATCGCTGAGATATTAGAAACGAAGACTGTGATTTCATAACCGAGTACTGTTAACCTTGTCTACCCTTGATCCCATAATCCCCAAGTATGGTGAATATCTTTTCCCTTGGTACCCTGTCATATGCTTTCTCTAGATCTGCGAAACATAAACACAACTGTCTATTCCTCTCGTAGGATTTTTCAAGTACCTGGCGCATACTGAAAATCTGATCCTGACAGCCCCTCTGTAGACTGAAACCACACTGGTTTTCATCTACATAACTTCCTCTCAACCACTTATCGCACCCTCCCTTCCAAGATGCCCGTGAATATCTTGCGTGGCATATTAATCAGTGAGATACCTCGATAGTTGTTGCAATCCTTCCTGTCCCCTTACTTATAGATATTACCGCTTTTGTCCGTCCAATCTGAAGGTGCCTTACCAACACTCCATGCTAATTTTACTACTTTATGAAGCCCTTTCATCCCTGCCTTCCCACTATACTTCACCATTTCATGTCTAATTTCATCTATTCCTGCTGCTTTATGACAATGGAGTTTATTTACCATCCTTTCCACTTCCTCAGAATGTAACGATTACAATTCCATTTCAAGAAGTAAATTACAAATAAAGAATACATTTTGCAAAAAGTAACGATTACGAGTAAAAAATACTAAGAATTTAATCATTACAAGTAATTTTATTACTTTTACTGAATTACTTCCCAACTCTGGTGATCATCAACGTCAGGAGGACCGGATTAAGCACTTGTAGGAGAAGAAGATTGACCAAACGTAGTTATAATGCGCTGCTCGACCGGGAAACGAACAGGAAGCCCAGTGAACTGAAGGCCAACACACGGCAATGAGCCGGTACTTAAAGATTACATAGCTTGGACTATGGCCGGTCGCCGCTGAGGAGGATATTGCTGAGTCGTGCTGTAGGTAATGGAAGAGTCAGGTTGGAAAGAGCAGTCGCCCTTTGTGACTGACCAGCTGTATGATCGATGGCACGGGGTATAGGAGCCAAAAATAGCATCCGAGATTCTTTCTTCATCGTGTCCTCTCCTTTATGAAAGTGTATTTGGTTGTCATTCTTCCCTGCTTAACCTTCCAGCTGTACAGAATGTCAAGAATATAGTTACTTGTTAAATTTATACAAGGCATTACTCGACAAGGCATTACTGAAGTCTACGGACCATTAAGCACTAAAAATTTGCGAAGGCAAAATATTTAAAATAATTACTAGTCTATTCTTAAAAGTAAATTTGTAATTTTAATCCTTATAACGCTGTTACCGGTTTATTTCGTTCTTTATCCTTCTTTTCCCAACAAATCCCAACTCACAAAACCGGGATAAATCTACGCTAATAATAATAATAATAATAATAATAATAATAATAATAATAATACTGAGTGAGTTGGCTGTGCGTTTACGGGGGGTGCAACTGTGAGCTTGCATTCAGGAGATAGTGGGTTCGAACCCCACTGTCGGCAGCCCTGAGGATGGTTTTCCGTGGTTTCCCATTTTCACACCAGGCAAATGTTGGGGCTGTACCTTAATTAAGGCCACGGTCGCTTTCTTCCCACTTCTAGGCCTTTCCTATCTCATCGTCGACGTAAGATCTATATGTGTCGGTGCGACGAAAAACTAATAATAATAATAATAATAATAATAATAATAATAATAATAATAATAATAATAATCGTCTAATAATAATAATAATAATAATAATAATAATAATAACAACATACATATATCATCATTATAGACCGTTATGCCTTTCAGCGTTCAGTCTGCAAGCCTCTGTGAATTTACTAAACGTAGCCACAATCCTCTATTTGCAACTAGCGCTGTGGCCTCATTTAGTTCAATACCTCTTATTTTTAAATCATTAGAAACTGAGTCTAACCACCATCGTCTTGGTCTCCCTCTATTTCTCTCACCTTCCATAACAGATTCCATTATTCTCCTAGGCAACCTATCCTCCTCCATTCGCCTCACACGATCCCATCACCGAAGCCGGTTTTTGCGTACAGCTTCATCCATCGAGTTAATTCCTAACTTAGCCGTTATCTCCTCATTCCGAGTACCATCCTGTCATTGATCCCACCTGTTTGTACCAGCAATCTTTCTCGCTACTTTCATGTCTGTTACTTAATAATAATAATAATAATAATAATAATAATCAAACAGCATGAACAAATTGATTCCTTACCATATGTTGGCTGTCGGAGAAGATGGTACTGTAGTTGTCATTTTGAATCGAGGTGCTTCTTCGGACATCCTGAAATCAAATAAATATTTTCTTATATGCAAAAGAGAAAATTAGTTTTTACTAACAAAATCCCCTGTGCAAAGAACGGGATATTCTCCTAGTTAAGGAATACAAGAGGCAAAAGGACTGTTAAGATTTCCAAAAGAAGGATTGCAATTGTAATTTTTATAATCACTACTAGAGGATGGCTAAGTCCAAATGTATGTGATCTTAATAGCTGGTGAAGGATAGCGAGCGGTCATACCAGCAGATCAATTAACAGGTCGACAGTAATGAATTTCTTTTGACAATTATCACTGCATCGCACAGTTTTTCTTCCTGAAAACTAATAGGTGAGGCTAAAATATATTACTGTCACCGAATTAATTCGAAAATGTAATTTGTTTCCTGTTCCAAGCTCCAATTTTGAGAAAAAGCTGTAAATTTTTAGTTAAAGAATTCACATAAAATCGTGTTATTTATGCGAATGGGATAATAGAGCGAAGTAAAAACAGTTTTACATGGAAAGAAACTCCTGGAGGGAAATGTATTAAAGAATGATCCCTTGTTGCTCCTCAAGATGTAATCTTGCCTCCCCTACACATAGAGTGGCGTGCACCAACCAAGAGTAAGATCTACTTCTGTAGTAAAGTACTCCTGAAGTCAGCATTCGGCGACTTCCATACGAGAGTAAATTACTTCCGAAGTATTTTAGTCCCTTCAGATACTCCTGGACTAAATTACTACAAGAGTAAAATGTTGAGAGCACCACCTTGTAGTATATTACTAAAGAAGAAAATAACGCACGAATATAGGTTAGAATTTACTCTCACGTCATGCATGGAGTAAGCCAAGTTTAGACTTGTTCACTAATGATAATATCGTGCCGTATATGAGAGGAAAGACGTTTCAAACGTGTTTGTGGATTACTTAGATTATATTGACGATCTCGACCCAGAAAATGACGGGAAATATAATAGTGCATAGGCCTACAGTGCGTGAAAGGCGAGAGCCGCATAATGTGCACACGGAGAATTTCAGGAACGTTTTTGGTCTTAGGAAGGAATCCTTTACTTCCCTTCTAAATCTACTTGGAGATCACTTACTGCTGAACTCCTGTCTTAATCTTGTTGTATCTCTCAAATTACAGTTGCTGTGTGCCCTACGAGTGTTTCGTACCGGAACATTTCAGTACAGTTGCCGGTGATCTAATTAACGTTTACCGTACAACTGCTGGCCGTATATTTCATCGCGTGGTTAAAGCAGTAGTTGAGGCCGAGAGGGAGGTACGTCTGCAAATGGTAATTATTGTTCGGAAAATAAAAGGATATTCTTCACGTCGGCAGGTTTCCACACACCGTGGGTGCAACTCTGTGACTGCACGCATATTCCCATTTTTTTGCCCTCTCGGTGACAACGGTGAACTTTTCAGAAATCGGAAGAGGTATTTTTTTTCATATTGCTTAACGGCGCACCGGCACAGATAGGTCCTATGGCAACGATAAGGTAGGAAAGGCCTAGAGATTGGAAAGCGGCCGTGGCCTTAAATTATGGACCCAGCATTTGCCTGGTGTGAAAAATAGGAAAATTTCGCTGTGGATGTAGGCGATCTGTATCAAAGAGGATAGAATGATCTGTATGAAGAAACCACCATCAGTTTTAATTTTTCCCGCGTGTCCATGACTTTCTGCTTTGCTTCCGCCTTCGCTTTTAAGTCCTTCCCACTTCCACTGAATCTTAACTTGCTCTTCACTGCGTTTTCCGTCACTCGAAGCATTGAATTCTTCTGTCACGGCTTTCCATGAATTTCTTTTCTTATCCAGCATGTTTATGTTGTGTTTCTTACACCCTATATCCTTTGCATAGACCGTCATTACCTCTATTAACAATCATTTATCTTTTTCGCTTACGTTTTTTCCCCGTTTCCTATCGCACCATAACCTTCATTTACATTTCTTTAAAGAAGATACACGAACACAGCACTACTCCGCGAGTAACGAACGCTACTTCTGTAGTAGTAACTAAAAGAGTAAATTGTACTTCAACTCTCCGACGTTACTTCCGGAGTAAATAACTCCCGATTACTTCTGTAGTATGGACTTCTTTAGTAAATGCTACTTCCGTAGTAATTTACTCCAAGATGGTGCACGTCACCCATAGTTTAATCAATGTCTTTGTGAAGCGAATGAAGAAAGAAAGTAGAACGATGTTCTCAGTATCTGAGGGATACCTTTTTCATATGATTTGAAAGTAAATGTCTTCACTGGCTCTCAGATATGGTAGTTAATCAAATATGCAAGTTTTCAAACTCATGGCCAATGCAGTTGAAAACAACTGGTATGAATCTCGTTTGGGAACGTCCCAGAAAATTGTCTGAGAAATATGAAACGTGTGAACTCATCATCATCAAAAGCTGTTATAAAGCTATCACGACATCGGGCGCAACATATAGCTGATGGGGTGTTTCAATGCTCGCAGACTGTTGCTGAATCCGGAAATGAAACACGTCACACACACAATAATATAGAAAAAAAGGAATCTCGATGTACGACAGTCTTGTGTAATAATATTTTACAGTATTATTTTAGACTCGCTTTCTTGTGTTGTTTATTTTTTGTCTTTGTGTTTTAAATATTCCACCATTCTCTATGTGCGTATGTACCTATTATTCAATATATCGGAAGTGTGACGGTGGGTTTAATTACTGAAGGTACTAGGAATATTTTTTTCACATTATCTTTTAATAACTGTACTCAGAACTCATATTGCAGTGCTGAGATTTTCACAATGGCATCAAAATTGTGTCACTTAAGCCAACATTCTTATATATGCTTTTGTGTACTATCTGAGTCATATAAAATAATCAAAAAGTCTAATTCTGTTTTGCACATTTATCACAAACTAATTCTGATAAACACAAATGGATTCCATTATTATGCCAGTGTCATGTCATGTCATGTCATGTCATGTCATGTCATTTCATGTTATTACGAAGTGTTATTTCAACAATTCAAAAATTCTTGTTTTCCTAAAATGTTGCACTTTGAACATTTGCCCAGACATACCCAGTTATAGGACTCTTCGTGCTACAGGACTGAAGAAAGTAGATTCTTTTGAAATGTGGTGCTGGCGAAGAATGTTGCGCAAACCTTGGATTGCATTTCGCACTAACGATTACACTATAAACAGCTCAACCTCAGAATCAGGTTATCATCAACATGTGTAAACGAAGAGTTTCACCATTCTTTGGACAAACTGCGACATGGGAATGGTAGCATACAAAAACTGATCATTCTTGGAAATTTTCCCGGCAAGAGCGATAGTGGACGAGTTCCCACTCGATGGTCGAACATCATCAAGAACTGAACATCTTTGGCGCAGCACGTCTGGCCGAGGACCGCAAGAGATAGAGATAACTGGGCAATAGGCTCCTCGGAGATGACGATCATCAGAACTGAGGGAACGATAAGAGAGAGAGAGACTCCGTTATAAAACAGGGCCAGTCTGGACATAGGAAATTATTCAAAGGCGTTTCTAACCGCTGTTTCATTGTTGAACCTTTCTCCACCGAAATATGATACAGACACTTAAAAACAACGTAGATGGTTGGTGAGAGGCCTGGTTGAGGGTGTGGAAGAGTCCCGTAGTACAATTTGTGTAGTCTTTGGACTACTGTTCTTGACACAAGTCGTCACACATTCTCATAAAGCAGTAGAAATCCAGCTCTGTTGACCAACATGCACAGCGTAATACGTAATTTCTTATCATTGCATCAATAGTACAAAGGGTTTCACCACATTTCTAGAACGAATAGTGAATTGTGAAAGTATTAATACAGGAAAGTTCACGATCAAGTCAGAACTGAAAAATGAAATGGCGTATGGCTTTTAGTGCCGGGAGTGTCCGAGGACAAGTTCGGCTCGCCAGACGCAGGTCTTTTGATTTGACACCCGTAGGCGACCTGCTCATCGTGATGAGAATGAAATGATGATGAAGACGACACATCCACCCAGCCTCCGTGCCAGTGAAATTGACCAATTATGGTTAAAACTCTCGACCCTGCCGGGAATCGAACCCGGGATCCCTTTGACCAAAGGCCAGCACGCTAATCATGGAGCCGGCCAAATCAGAACTAATCTCTCAGGAAGAAAACATGGATTTGTGTAAAGAAGATTTTTTTAAAAAAACCTTTACTACGTATACAGTATGTCCGCCGTTTTAGATGATCTATGTACAGATTAATATGGATCGACGGATTCATAGTAGGCTTCGGCCAACAAGTGGCAATGGCTGGTGCGTGGTCCGACAGCTCTGCGCTCCGACCGACCAACTGAGTCGAGGAGTGGTGGCCACGGTTGGTCCATCGTCCGACAGCTCTGCACTCCGACCGACAAACCGAGCAGGGGAGTGGTGGCCACGCCTGGTCCATCGTCCGACAGCTCTGCACTCCGACCGACCAACTAAGCAGAGGAGTGGTGGCCACGGTTGGTCCATCGTCCGACAGCTCTGCACTCCGACCGACAAACCGAGCAGGGGAGTGGTGGCCACGCCTGGTCCATCGTCCGACAGCTCTGCACTCCGACCGACCAACTAAGCAGAGGAGTGGTGGCCACGGTTGGTCCATCGTCCGACAGCTCTGCACTCCGACCGACAAACCGAGCAGGGGAGTGGTGGCCACGCCTGGTCCATCGTCCGACAGCTCTGCACTCCGACCGACAAACCGAGCAGGGGAGTGGTGGCCACGCCTGGTCCATCGTCCGACAGCTCTGCACTCCGACCGACCAACTAAGCAGAGGAGTGGTGGCCACGGTTGGTCCATCGTCCGACAGCTCTGCACTCCGACCGACAAACCGAGCAGGGGAGTGGTGGCCACGCCTGGTCCATCGTCCGACAGCTCTGCACTCCGACCGACCAACTAAGCAGAGGAGTGGTGGCCACGGTTGGTCCATCGTCCGACAGCTCTGCACTCCGACCGACAAACCGAGCAGGGGAGTGGTGGCCACGCCTGGTCCATCGTCCGACAGCTCTGCACTCCGACCGACCAATCGAGTAGGGTACGGGTGGCCACGGCTGGTCCATGGTCCGACAGCTCTGCACTCCAACCGACCAATCGAGGAGGGTAGGGGTGGCCACGGCTGGTCCATCGTCCGACAGCTCTGCACTCCGACCGACCAATCGAGTAGGGTAGGGGTGGCCACGGCTGGTCCATGGTCCGACAGCTCTGCATTCCGACCGACCAATCGAGGAGGGTAGGGGTAGCCACGGCTGGTCCATGGTCCGACAGCTCTGCACTCCAACCGACCAATCGAGTAGGGTAGGGGTGGCTACGTCTCTACCGCGGCTCTACGCCTCTGCATTCGGGAGACGGAGAGGGTCTGGGCCCCACCGTCAGCTGTCCTGAGAATGGTTTTCCGTGGTTTTCCATTCTCTTGTACACAGGAGAAAGCCGGGACAGTTACTAGTATAGGCCACGGCCACTAACCCTCTCACCTTCTCCGCACATCTCCTCCGATATAAATTTCTTGGCCTGAGAGACGGCGTCACCGTCTAGCAGGCCCGCATGAAAACATTTAGTAGTAGTAGATTGGTTCAAGGTCCACTCAGCCAACGTGATTACAAGTGAGGAGCCATCTGACGGTGAGATAGCGGCGCCAGTCTAAAAAGCCAAGAGTAACGGCCGAAAGGATACGTTACGACGACCACACGACACTTCGTAATCCGCAGAACTTCGGGCTGAACAGCGGTCGCTTGATAAACCATGACCTTCGGGGTGTTGCGCCATGAGGTTCAGACTGATGTGACAAATAGAAGGAATTTCAAAAAAAAAAAAGTTTCCATAAGTCAATCATTAATGCTTAAGAACAGAGTTTCTTCTTTGGATTTGTTACAAAACTTACTGATACATATTAAAGGATAGGACCCAGCCTGTTACAAAGGGCACGTGTTTCCAAGAACTGGAAAAAAATCCAAATAAAAGCAGCTCGATTTTTTTCAGGGTGATTTCCGACAGAAGAGTAGCGTTACGAAAATGTTGCAAAGTTTGGGCTGGGAAGACTTGGGAAAAAGGAGACGAGCTGCTCGACTAAGTGGTATGTTCCGAGCTTTCAGTGGAGAGATGGCGTGGAATGACATTAGTAGACAAATTTGAGTGGTGTCTTTAAAAGTATAAAAGATCACAATATGAAGATAAAGTTGGAATTCAGGAGAACAAATTGGGACAAATATTCACTTACAGTATAGGTGGGGGAGTTACGCAGATCAATGTTGATTGATTGATTGATTGATTGATTGATTGATTGATTGATTGATTGATTGATTGATTGATTGATTGATTGATTGATTGATTGATTGATTGATTGATTGATTGATGCGAATTTTGTAGTTTCTAAAAGTTATAATTTAGAGCTATATTTATAATATCTTCTGCAATTCTCCTCTTTGCCGATGACATTAAAATAATTTCCAAGTCTGTTTCCAGGCATAAAAGAGAAGGATAGAGCAGACAAGGAAGCGATATGATAATGGAAAGCTAAGGGATGACAGAAATGTGAAAGAAGACTTCAGGATAGAACTAAAGAATCTATTTCAAGCACTCACTGAGGTGGAGGATGAAACTATTGAGGAAAAATGGGTGAAGGCTGGATCTGTATTTACTGATGTAAGTGAAGATATCCTGGGTTTTAAGGACAGGGGGAAAAATGGCTGAATGACTGACCACACATGGGAAATTATCAGACAAAGGAAAGAGATAAAGGAAGCAATGAACGCATGTAAGACACGAGCAGGGAGGGCAGAATCGCAATCCATTTATGCTGCGAAGGATAAGGAAGTAAAGAGAAGTGCGAGGAGAGATCAAAGGAAATGGATAAATGACCTATCTGAACAAGCAGAGGAGGCAGCCAGAAAGGGAAATCTTAGAGAACTCTATACCATTACGAGAGTTTGACAAGAAGGCAGATGCAAAAAACCGTCCAGTCAGAAACAAAGATGGTGTCCTCCTAACAAACTCTGAGGATCAACTGAAGCGATGGCAGGGACATTTTTCTGCGGTGTTAAACAACTCCTTGGAGGAGCAAGTAGATGCATGAGAAGGCGAAGGAGAAGAAGAAGAAGAAGAAGCCCAGCCGGACCCAAGGGTTAACGTCTGCATTCAGGGAAATCAAGCGGACATTGAGAGAGTTGCATATTGGTAAGGCAGCAGGAGTTGACAATATTTCAGCAGAAGTCATGAAGGTTGATATGGATACCACTGCCAATATGTTGCAGCCGCTATTTGAGAAGATATGGGTTAATGGAGAAATGTCGATAGATTGGAGATGTGGGTTGCTGGTGAATTTGCCAAAGAAGGGTGATACGTCAAACTCTAACAACTGGAGGGGCATTACGCTTCTTTCAATCCCTAGCGAAGTCTTCACCAGGGTTCTGCTGAACAGAATTAAGGAGCATATCAATTTGAGGCTCCGACGGGAACAGGCAGGCTTTCGATCGAATCACACCTTGAGGATAATTCTGAAGCAGTGTGCTGAGTGGTCATCTCGCCTCTATGCAGTGTTCATCGACTTCGAAAAAGCTTTTGATTCGATCAACAGAGAAGCTCTGTGGAAGAAAGTGAAGCGGTATGGAATGGCATCACAAATTATCAAACTCATTCAAGAAACGTACCGTGATTATACATGCAGAGTCATTCATGACGGGCGTGTATCTGAGCCTATATCTGTACGTTCAAGAGTACGTCAAGGTTGTATCCTGTCGCCAACTATGTTCCTGGCGGTGATTGATGCGCTAATGCGGAACGTAACGCGAAATGTGAAACGTGATATCCAGTGGGGATTGGCTAATAGGTTTGAAGACCTAGACTTCGCTGATGATGTGTGTGTCTCCTGTCTGAGACAAATGGTGAAATGCAATCGAAGATTGAAGTCTTGGTAAAAGAAGGGAAAAAAAAGGTGGGACTGACGATCAACTCAAAGAAGACCAAGGCCCTAAGGACTAACACCAACAAACTAGACCCATTTGTCTTCAGTGATGAACCTATAGAGGATGTGGATAGTTTCACCTACTGTATTTGGGCAGTGTAGTTACCAAAGATGAAGGATATCTCTCAACGTATACAAAAAGTAAATGGTGCCTTTGTTCGGCTCTATCCGGTATGGAAGAACAACAAAATATCTGTCAGAACCAAACGTCGCATTTTCCGAAGTAATGTCAAGGCTGTTCTATTATATGGGTCCGAGACCTGGACAGTAACTAAAGTGATTGCCTCCAAGTTTCAGACCTTTGTCAACTGCTATTTAAGGAAGATTCTAAACATCTACTGGCCGGAAGTGATCTCCAATCATAAACTATGGAGAAGGACGGGTAAAAACGAGATGGCCATACAGATAAGCGGCGGAAATGGAAATGGAGAGGACATATGTTGATGAAAGGGAATGAAGCCATTGAGAGAGAGAGAGGCACTGGATTGGAACCCGCAGGGTAAAGGGAGGAGAGGAAGGCCCAAACAAACGTGGCGAAGATCTGTACACATGGAGGCAATGGAAGAAGGCAAGACCTGGAGAGAGGAGAAGATGTTGGCTGGCAACAGGATCAGATGGAGATGCTTTGTTGATGCCCTATGTTCCACAAGGAACAACAGGAATTACGTTCAAGTAAGTCATCCAAGTCTGTTAAAACTATATCCGACATTCATCGACTTCAAAACGACTTAAATTCACTTTTAGACTGGAACAAACAGAATGAACACTGTTCAAGATAGATAAATGCAGGGCGTAGCCTATACACAGTATGCCTTCTGCTTCTTAACTTCATTCAGTGGAGTATACCCCCTGATTTGCAACGTATACTTTCTACTTTGATTTATTGATCTAATTAAATTTCTCTATACTTCCACTGAGTTTTAATATTCCTACTTAAGCATTACCTCATTATATTCGTGAACATTGTAACGTTGTGTATCAGATTTCTCTCGTCGTCTACTGAATAATATGCGAACTGATGTTTGCTTTCGGGAGTGTTCCATCGAAATATCTAACATCGGTGTATTGATCAGTTTTATGATTGTGCGTCCATCAGAATGTGAATTATTTCATGGGTTTGCATTACTGTCCTGTAGAGTCTTACGCGTTTAGTAACAGTTTCTTTGGGACGGAAAACTAACAACACGCTGTTTAGCAACAAGGAAGATGGATCGTTAGTTGAATATGGGTAGTTTGAGTAACAGAAATTCTGTAAACGAAGATAATGATACTAAAGAATAAGCCATCTTTGTGAAGTAGGCCCTACATGAAGGACCCAAAGTGGTCATCAGGCATTTCAACGTCGTAGTCCCTGCTCAACGACCTGTTCAGGTAGATCAGTGGGTTCAGCCCATGCTACACGAACAAACCCCACTCTATTATGGAGCTACTACCAGCCTATATGGTGCCTTGTTGATAACTGGGTCCATGTCTTCATTGGGCCTGCACCATATCCGAACCCTACCATTAGCTCGAAACAACTGAAACAGTGACTTATCGGACCAAGCTACATGTCGCCAGTCCTCCAGGGTCCAATAAGCCAAGTCACGCGCCTGGGTGAGACTCTGTGCCCGGTCTCTGGTAAGTCTTCTGCTCCCATACCCACCGATATTAAAGGACGCTGCAGTGACCTGTTGGATAAGCGCCTGGTAACTCCTGCACTGAATGTGACGTGATTTGACCCAGCGTGGCTTGTCTTTTAGCCAATCGCCGCTGATCGCGATCATTAAGCATCCGTGGCCAGCTACAGAGTACTTCACTGTTGGTGGTAATGTCGTCCATGTGGTATTCCAATACACACGTGACACTAACAATCGAGGAATGTTAAATGTCCGCACAATTCGATAGTGGTATGTTCCATTCATCTGGCCCCCACTACAGTATCATGCCCCCGTTCGAAAGACGATTATTCACATCGCCTTGCCACGTCCAATACTAACGGTGCCTATATATGATACAGGTCTGGGCACTTCCACGACGTCATGGGACGGTGGCGCCATCGAGTATTACTTTTAAATATTGCTATCCCATGACTTTTGGCATGTAAGTGTATATTACAGTAAGCACTTAGGCAAAAAAAGAAGAAAAGAAACAGGGATATACCCACTAATCTAATGACACCATACAATTAATTTCCTCCTAAATTTCAAGTTTTACTGCCTAGAATTTCGAAGGGACAATGATGCTACGATATTTCTCTACAAAATTATAAATGGTAGAAGAGATAACTCTGAATTCCTGGCACTTAAAATTTTATGTTCCTAGGATTAACAGTAGAATAAACAACATTTCTAAATGAGAAAGTTAGAACATCTGCTCATGCAAATTCTCTTCTTCACAGACAATGTGGGCCTGCTATCTACAACAGCGCAGTTCGTAAAATCGACTTCGTGGAACGTAAAAAATATATATATAAGAAGTAAAATCGACTCAGTGCATTTCAGCTCACCGTTCCTAGCCTTAATACAGACTTCAGGACCTCTAAAAAAATCATAAAAATATATCATCCACTCACAAATTTGTAACGGACTGTACATTCTTCCACATTTATGTAATAATGTAAACGGACTGTATATCATTATTTTATATACCGGTCTAGAAAGCCAAGAATAACTGCCGAGATGATCCCTCGTGCTGATCACACGATATCTCGTAATCTGCAGGCCTTCGGGCTGAGCAGCGGTTGCCTGGTAGGCCACTGCCTTTCGGGGCTGTTGCGCCGTGGGGAAAAAGTTGTTGTTATTATATCCATTAATTATATAATTTATGTATATTCTACCGTAAAACATAAGTTACCTAATCATTACGCCTTCTTATTTAATACGACTTTTTTTCCTACTTGTTTAACGTCTCCCAACTTGGCAGGTTCGATCCTGGCTCAGTCCGGTGGTATTTGAAGGTGCTCAATACGTCAGCCCCGTGTCGGTAGATTTACTGGCACGTAAAAGAACTCCTGCGGGACTAAATTCCGGCACTTCGGCGTCTCCGAAGACCTTAAAAAGTAGTTAGTGGGACGTAAAGCAAATAACATTATTATTATGTTTAACGTCACATCGAAAGTTTTAGGTGACGGAAGGATGGAAAAGAGCTAGGATTGGGTAGGAAGCGGCCGTGGCCCGAGCATTTGCCTCCTGTGAAATTGGGAAACCACGGAAAGGCATCTTCAGGGCTGCCGACCGTAGGGTTCGAAGCCACTATCTCCTGAATGCAAGCTGATATTAATATTACTAGTTTTGATATTATTAGTATTAATATAATCTTGAATTATTAGCGTCCACCTCTGTGGTATAGTGGTTAGTATGATTAGCTGTCATCCTCGGAGGCCCGAGTTTGATTCCCGGCTCCGCCACGAAATTTGAAAAGTGGTGCGTGTACTGTGACGGGGTTCACTGAGCCTCGGGAGGTCAACTGAGTAGAGGGGTTTTTGATTCCCTCCTCAGCCATCCTCAAAGTGGTTTTCCGTGGTTTCCCACTTCTCCTCCAGGCAAATGCCGGGACGGTACCTAACTTAAGGCCACGCCCGCTTCCTTGCCTCTTCCTTGTCTATCCCTTCCAATCTTCCCATCCCCCCAACAAGCCCCCTGTTCAGTATAGCAACTGAGGCCGCCTGGGCGACATACTGGTCCTCCTCTACAGTTGTATCCACAACCCAAGTCTCATGCCCCGGGACACTGCCCTTGAGGCGGTAGAGGCGGGATCCCTCACTGAGTCCGAGGGTAAAATCAACCCTGGATGGTAAACAGAATGAGGAAGAAAGATCTACACAGATGGTACATCATTATTTATATATATATATATATATATCCTCCTCTGCGAACCATGTGACCTTGCCGCGGTGGGGAGGCTTGCGTGTCCCAATGATGCAGATAGCCAAGCCGCAGGTGCAACCATATCGGATGGGTATCTGTTGAGAGACCAGACTAACGAATGGTTCATCGAAAGGGGGGTAGCAGTTGCAAGTAGTTGCAAGGGCGGCAGTCTAGATGATTGACTGATACGGCCTTGTAATAATACTCAACATGGCTTAGCTGTGTTGATACTGCTACACGGCTGAAAGCAACGGGAAACTACAGCCGTAACTAACTCCCGAGGACATGCAGCTCTCTCTGTATGAATGATGTACTGATGATGCTTCTTCCCGGGTAAAATATTCCGGAGGTAAACTAGTCCCCCATTCGGATCTCCGGGTGGGGACTACACGAGAGGGGGCGATCGTCAGTAAGATGGATACTGACATTCTGCGAGTCGGAGCGTGGAATGTTAGAAGTTTGAATCGTTGTGGTAGTTTAGAGAATCTGAAAAGGGAGATGGATAGGCTAAAGTTAGATGTAGTTGGTATAAGTGAAGTACGTTGGCAGGAAGAACAAGATTTTTGGTCAGGCGACTACCGAATTATCAACACAAAATCAAACAGGGGAAATGCAGGAGTTGGTTTAATAATGAATAAGAAAATAGGGCAGCGGGTAAGCTACTACGAACAGCATAGTGAAAGAATTATTGTCGTCAAGATAGACACCAAACGAATGCCCACCACAATAGTGTAGGTATATATGCCTACTAGTTCAGCAGATGATGAAGAAATCGAAAGACTATATGAGGAGATAGAAGATTTAATACAATATGTAAAAGGTGACGAGAATCTAATTGTGATGGGAGACTGGAATGCAGTGGTAGGCCAAGGAAGAGAAGGTAGTACAGTAGGAGAATTTGGATTGGGACAAAGGAACGAAAGAGGAAGTCGGCTGGTTGAATTCTGCACTGATCATAATTTAGTCCTTGCCAATACTTGGTTCAAACACCACAAACGACGGCTGTATACGTGGACGAGACCTGGAGACACTGGAAGGTATCAAATAGACTTCATTATGATTAGGCAGAGATTCAGAAACCAGGTGTTGGACTGCAAAACTTTCCCAGGTGCAGACGTGGACTCTGACCACAACTTGTTGGTCATGAAATGCCATCTGAAGTTGAAGAAATTGAAGAAAGGAAAGAATGCAAAAAGATGGGATCTAGACAAGTTGAAAGAAAAGAGTGTGAGGGATTGTTTCAAGGAACATGTTGCACAAGGACTAAATGAAAAGGCTGAAGGAAACACTATAGAGGAAGAGTGGAGAGTCATGAAAAATGAAGTCAGTAGGGCTGCTGAAGAAATGTTAGGAAGGAAGAAAAGATCAACTAAGAATCAGTGGATAACTCAGGAGATACTAGACCTGATTGATGAACGACGAAAATACAAGAATGCTAGAAATGAAGAGGGCAGAAAAGAATACAGGCGATTAAAGAATGAAGTGGATAGAAAGTGCAAGGTAGCTAAGGAAGAATGGCTGAAGGAGAAGTGCAAGGATGTCGAAGGCTGTATGGTCCTGGGAAAGGTAGATGCTGCATACAGGAAAATCAAGGAAACCTTTGTAGAAAGGAAATCTAGGTGTATGAATATTAAGAGCTCAGATGGAAAGCCAGTTCTAGGGAAAGAAGACAAAGCAGAAAGATGGCAGGAGTATATCCAACAGTTGTATGAAGGTAAAGATGTAGATAATTTGGTTCTGGAACATGAAGAGGCTGTTGATGCTGATGAAATGGGAGACCCAATTTTGAGGTCAGAGTTTGACAGAGCTGTGAGTGACCTCAATAGGAACAAGGCACCTGGAATTGATGACATTCCCTCTGAATTACTGACTGCCTTAGGAGAAACCAGCATGGCAAGGTTATTTCATTTAGTGTGTAAGATGTATGAGACAGGAGAAGTCCCATCCGATTTTCGGAAGAATGTTATTATACCTATTCCCAAGAAAGTCGGTGCTGACAGGTGTGAAAACTACCGCACCATTAGTTTAGTATCTCATGCCTGCAAAATTTTAACGCGTATTATTTACAGAAAAATGGAAAAACAAGTTGAAGCTGAGTTGGAAGAAGATCAATTTGGCTTCAGAAGAAATGTAGGAACACGTGAAGCAATCCTGACTTTACGTCTGATCTTAGAGGATCGAATCAAGAAGGACAAGCCCACGTACATTGCGTTCGTAGATCTAGAAAAGGCATTCGATAATGTTGATTGGACCAAGCTAAAATGATTCTGAAGATGATAGGGATCAGATACCGAGAACGAAGAATTATCTACAATCTGTATAAAAATCAGTCTGCAGTGATAAGAATCGAGGGCTTTGAAAAAGAAGCAGCAATCCAGAAAGGATTGAGGCAAGGCTGCAGTTTGTCCCCTCTCCTTTTCAATGTTTACATAGAACAGGCAGTAAAGGAAACCAAAGAGAAATTTGGAAAGGGAATCACAGTCCAAGGAGAGGAAATCAAAACCTTGAGATTTGCCGATGATATTGTTATTTTATCTGAGACTGCAGAAGATCTCGAGAAGTTGCTGAATGGTATGGATGAAGTCTTGGATAAGGAGTACAAGATGAAAATAAATAAGTCCAAAACAAAAGTAATGGAGTGCAGTCGAACGAAGGCAGGTGATGCAGGAAATATTAAATTAGGAAATGAAGTCTTAAAGGAAGTAGATGAATATTGTTACTTGGGTAGTAAAATAACTAACGATGGCAGAAGTAAGGAGGACATAAAATGCAGACTAGCACAAGCAAGGAAGAGCTTTCTTAAGAAAAGAAATTTGCTCACTTCAAATATTGTTATCGGAATTAGAAAGATGTTTTTGAAGACTTTCGTGTGGAGCGTGGCATTGTATGGAAGTGAAACATGGACGATAACTAGCTCAGAAAGAAAGAGAATAGACGCTTTTGAAATGTGGTGTTACAGAAGAATGCTGAAGGTGAGATGGATAGATCGAATCACGAATGAAGAGATACTGAATCGAATTGGTGAGAGGAGATCGATTTGGCTAAATTTGACGAGAAGAAGAGATAGAATGATAGGACACATCTTAAGACACCCAGGACTTGTTCAGTTGGTTTTTGAAGGACGTGAAGGTGGTAAGAACGGTAGGTGTAGACCAAGGTATGAATATGACAAGCAGATTAGAGCAGATGTAGGATGCAATAGTTACGTAGAAATGAAAAGGTTAGCACAGGATAGGGTGGCATGGAGGGCTGCATCAAACCAGTCTATGGACTGATGACTCAAACAACATATATATATACAGTATTGTTATAATGTTAATGCATTTATAATTTACGTATATTCAACTGTAAATCTATTACCAATTTAGTATATTATCATTATTATTAGCATTAATTAATGTTAATTCATTTTATCTGGCCCAAGACATTCTAGGTTTGCCAAATGAAATAGAATAATACACAGTGCAAATTTTGATTAAAGATTATTAATCTCCGAACAAATAAATCAAATTAATATTATAAAATATTAAATATTAACCATCTTAAATGCTGTGAACACCATATAAATGGTGTCGAAGAACCATCGAGGCAGAGTATTTGAGACGACTATTTCATCTTGCAGATATTTTGACAGATGATATTTCTGTCGCCATGTCACGAAAGATTTCGGAATAGCTATTCCTCCTCGCGCCAAAGAGTCCAGTCACATTAATATTCCGAAGGTTATAAGACTTAAGGAAGAAAGGGATGGTTGATTGATAAATATTCTTTTCTTCATTGTCCACATCAGTCGACTGAGAGACTGGAGATAAAAAGCGTACCGTTGGATCAACAATTTAATGTTTAATTAATAATAATTATTAGTTCAGAATGTTATTATACTGTAGCATACCGGTATTGAAAATGAAAATCCACAGCCTGTTTCCAGTCATTCGACCGCGTCAGGGATGGAATGCTATTAGTATAATGTAATGATGTAAACTAAGACTGGCTGACTGTAAGTGGGGCCAAGAAGCCCTGTAGTGTAAAATAAATAAATAAATAAATAAATAAATAAATAAATAAATAAATAAATAAATAAATAAATAAATAAATAAATAAATAAATGCATTATAAGAACGGCTGAGTAAAAGTTCGTACCTGGAAGAAAGACGTCACTTTTTGTTAAGCCTTTATTACTCGTACCCCTCCCCCAAAAGATTCTACAAATCATCCTTCAAAAGGTCTGAGTTTGAGACCACTGGTCCATAATGTAGACGTACTGTATGTAGGCTTACATTTGTATGTGCCAAGTACTGAAATACAGTAGACTACGTCGTGAAAGTCTTAAGGTGTCGATTACTATAGCACGACCTATTGATGTAGCGAGGGCGGCATTAGAAAGCAATATTGGAATATTTTAGCTCCATTTTGAAGGGCACGGCTCTCCTGCATTGTAAATCAGCCATGTGGTGATGGCTGCTGACCACAAAGGGATTGTTAAATAATAGAAGGGAGCGTGTCTACGGTCGTGTGCCGGGGAGCGGCAGGTCTCTTCTACCCCGGCAGATGGCGCTCTTCAAAGTGGGTCAGCGGGCGCAAACAACACTTCCTGGTACAGTAGCGGTGGTCCAATCTGCGATAAAGTAATAGATTTCGGGAGAAAGGGGTGAGCGGGTGTGGAAAGCCGTGGCACGCTACCAATGGCGTAGCTATGAGGAAGGAGCTTACATTGTTTGGCGCATGCACACTTCAACACAGATAAAATTGCTACCCCTTCTTAGCGTTTCTTTCCTTTCTTTTCTTTTGTCTTTCTTTTTGCGGAAAAACCATTAAATGTGTGATATGAGCAAAACTAGAGCATTTACTTAACGTTAGTAGCATGATGGTTAGCGCTATTAGCTGCCATCCTCGAAGGCTCGGGTTCGA
Organism: Anabrus simplex; assembly: GCF_040414725.1. NCBI lineage: Eukaryota > Metazoa > Arthropoda > Insecta > Orthoptera > Tettigoniidae > Anabrus > Anabrus simplex. The sequence continues at coordinate 71,776,117 of NC_090275.1, read as the reverse complement.
ATCCCGGTACTGTCAGACAGGACGGCTGACATGCTAACAAAAGGGACATGCAGCTCACCTCCATCGGGTGTGTGCTGCAAAGAGCTGCACCGCCTCGGAATGAAGACAGTAATTTACATTTACTCAACGACCGAAAGAGTAGCTACGCAGTTTGAATTACGTAGCTGTGGGTTCGAACCCCACTGTCGGCAGCCCTAAGGATGGTTTTCCGTGGTTCCCCATTTTCACACCAGGCTGTACCTTAATCAATACCAGGTCGATTTTTTCCCACTCCTAGCCCTTCCCATCGTCGCCATAAAACCCATCTGTATCGGTGCGACGTAAAGCAAATTGAAAACATAGATATCCCCATGAGTAGATCTCGGATTTAGGTGCCTTTTAATCTCGTGTGGATATTTCTAGCCGAGTGCAGCCCTTGTAAGGCAGACCCTCCGATGAGGGTGGGTGACATCGGCCATGTGTAGGTAACTGAGTGTTATTGTGGTGGAGGATAGTGTTATGTGTGGTGTGTGAGTTGTGGGATATCGGGGACAGCACAAACACCCAGCCTCCGGGCCACTGGAATTAACCAATGAAGGTTAAATCCCCGACCCGGCCGGGAATCGTACCCAGGACCCTCTGAACCGAAGGCCAGTAACTGACCATTCAGCCAACGAGTCGGACTTTAGGTGCCTAAAACAGGCTCTTAAATGCGAAAAAATAGGTTTGAACAATATATTTTAGACAGCTTCAATTTTACGTATTTTGATAGGCATTTATCAATTATAAAAATATTTTAATGTTGCTAAAGTTATAACACCTCTTTAGGGAGAAATATAAAGCAAAAATATCTCACACCCCTTTGCTACAATATCACTTTACCATCTTGTGTGAAGTGGGGAAACTCCTGTAACTTTCTAATTAAAGACAACTTGGAAGTTGACATATTTTGTTTTCACTGGTGACACAGACAGAGCGCGTGTACTTAAGGAAAGGACTTCCGGGGAGTATGGTGGTGGTGGTGCTGATTATTTTAAGAGGAAGTACAACTAGGCAACCATCCTCTATTGACACTAATCAGAGAGAAAGAACGGAAGGGGTCCGCCACTTCGAAAAATGAAGGTATCGGCCAAAGGAAGACAAGAGCACAAAGGGCATGAAAATGAAAGACCTCCATACGCAATACCGTCGGGGTTGAAAAAGAACAAGAGTTGACCAAGGAAGGTCGGACAGGATAGGTGAAAGTGAGGAGCCTGGCACAAGTAAGTGGAAGCAATGCCAGGACTCAGCTAAGGGCCCCGTGGTCGCCAGCCCACACTCCAAAGTTTTAGTCGCCTCTTACGACAGGCAGGACAGGCAGGGGATACCGTAGGTGTTATTCTACCGTCCCCACCCACAAGGGGACGGGGAGTATGGTTTACAGATTTCTGATTTTAAGATTTTGTTTGAAAAAATTATTTTAAGATACTGAAAACTAGTGGGTAAATATTTTAGTTTCTCGGAATAAATTAAAGGCCTTTTTTTTTATCTAATTTAGAGAAAAAGACAGGAATTAAAGGAATCTGGCAAATATAGGTTCTAACGTTAAGTTAGGCATTTTTAGCCACTACAGGGCCACCGTTTCTAACCTTATAAACGGGTAAATACAACTTCGTTTTGATTTATCTCTTCAGGAACAAATAAAAACTTATCTGTGGATGGGGCTGGTAGAATACACCGATGGTATCCTCTGCCTGCCGCAAGATGCAACTAAAAGGGGAACCCGGCAACATAGGCTGGCAACCACAGAACACTGGGATTGCTTCTACTTAGTCTATTTGTTTCAGGCTCCTCACTGTCTTCTTTCCTATCCGACCTTCCTTAGTCGACTATTCTTCTTTCTTTTCCGACCGCAATGATATTAGGTTTCAAGGCCTAGGGAGTTCTTAATTATCACGACCTGAGCTACTGTGAGGATGGGGCCCTGTCTTACAAGTTGCCTTACGTCACACCGACACAGATATCTCTTATGGCGACGATGGGATTAGGAAAGGGCTAACAGTAAGAAGGAAGCGGCCGTGCCCTGAATACAATGCAACGATGGGAGGAAGTAAAGTATTCAGTATTCTATCAGACTGAATTTTCGCATTGCTTCGGAGTATCGAAGACATCATCAGCAAAGTAGGCCGTGCAGTTAGGGGCGCACAGCTGAGACCTTGCATTCGTGAGGTAGTGGGTTCGAGCCCCACTGTCGGCAGCCCTGAAGATGGTTTCCGTGGTTTCCCATTTTTACACCAGGCAAATGATGGGCTGTACCTTAATTAAGGCCACGACCGAAACCTTCCCAGCATTTGCGTGGTGTTGGGATAAGTCTGATGTCTTTGAAAGCCCTGGAGAGGTAAAAAAAAAAAACTTAATCGAGCATTGGTGAAGCTATTGATTCTGCTGTAACAGAACTGTAAAAGTTATTTTCATCATTTTTTTTCAAGTTTCCGATTCTGTGCGATGTATATCAATTACTAGAATGTAACGATGACAATTTTATTTCAAGAAATAAATATTACTGTGCGCCTCTGTGGCGTAGTGGTTAATGTGATTACCTGCCACCCCCGGAGGCCCGCATTCGATTCCCGGTTCTGCCTAGACATTTGAAACGTGGTACGAGGACTGGAACGGGGTCCACCAGCCTCGGAAGATCAACTGAGTAGAGGGGGGATCGATTCCCACCTCAGCCATCCTCGAAGTGGTTTTCCGTGGTTTCCCACTTCTCCTCCAGGCAAATGCCGGGATGGTACCTCACTTAAGGCCAAGGCCGCTTCCTGCCCTCTTCCTTGTCTATCCCTTCCAATCTTCCCATCCCTCCAGAAGGCCCTTGGGTGCATAGCAGGTGAGGCCGCCTGGGCGAGGTACTAGCCCTCCTTCCCAGTCGTATTCCCGACCCAAATTCTCACGCTCCAGGACACTGTCCTTGAGGCGGTAGAGGTTGGATCACTTGCTGAGTCTGAGGGAAAAACCAACCCTGGAGGGTAAATAGATTAAGAAAGAAAGAAAGATGACTTTGTATAAGAAGTAACGATTACAAGTAAGAATTACTAAGAATGTGAACGTTACAAGTAATCGGATTACTTTTCCTCAATGTTAACACGGGGATTATATAATATGAGAGGTTTGAAGGTTTCGGACAGGAAACATGATGAGAAAATCTAATTCAAGTGGGAATAATGTGGAAGGAAGCGGAAGTCATTAGTGGCGCCACCGTCAGGGATTGAATGTCGGCCCGGGATCCTAAAATCGTGTGTAAATCTGGAAGAGGTTGTTCGATATTTTGAAGTCGGAGAGAAGCTCATTTGGGTCTCCATGTCGTAGTGACACATGTGGTGTTTACCCGACAAAATTAATTAAAAACTATTAAAAATAGTCGACCCGCACTGCTCCGTAGCATTTTCATTATAAATATGTCAGATAACTCGTCTGGTGTAGTCATATTGTTTTGCCTGTCCTTTTCAATGGTTTTATGAACATTTGATACCAGTACATAATAACTGATTCATTCGTTACGCAGTTTATAACACCACTTTTCATACGATATTCTGTGTGCTTCGAACATTCGGGCAATTCTGGATCTTAATATTTTTCAAAATATCTTGCCCGAGTTAGTGCAACATACAATTGGTAGTGACTGATTCGGGTAAGTAGACACCCACTTTTTTTTCAAGAGTTTATCCCTGCGCTTTATTGCTCGTAATGGCCATACAGAAGGCTAGTCGACCTGATACCTTCCCGTCTAGCTGTGGATCAGCGGTAGAGTGTCGGCCTCCGGATCCCAAGATAGCGGGTTCAAACCCGGCAGAGGTAGTCGGATTTTTGAAGGGCGGAAAAAAGTCCATTCGACACTCCATGTCGTACGATGTCGGCATGTAAAAGATCTCTGGTGATACATTTGGTGTTTCATCATCATCATCATCATCTGTTTACCCTCCAGGGTCGGCTTTTCCCACGGACACAGCGAGGGATCCCACCTCTACCGCCTCAAGGGCAGTGTCCTGGAGCTTCAGACTCTTGGTCGGGGATACAACTGGGGAGAATGACCAGTGCCTCGCCCAGGCGGCCTCACCTGCTATGCTGAACAGGGGCCTTGTGGAGGGATGGGGAGATTGGAAGGGATAGGCAAGGAAGAGGGAAGGAAGCGGCCGTGGCCTTATGCTAGGTACCATCCCGGCATTCGCCTGGAGGAGAAGTGGGAAACCACGGAAAACCACTTCCAGGATGGCTGAGGTGGGAATCGAACCCACCTCTACTCAGTTGACCTCCCGAGGCTGAGTGGACCCCGTTCCAGCCCTCATACCACTTTTCAAATTTCGTGGCAGAGCCGGGAATCGAACCCGGACCTCCGGGGGTGGCAGCTAATCACGCTAACCACTACACATTTGGTGTTTACCCGACAAAATTCATTAAATCTCAACCATAGGACGCCCAAGAGAGTTTCGGTTTACTCGGTCTGCCATCTAGTGGGGGCCTAGAGTAAAACGGAACGTCGAAATTGACGAGCAGACAGCCAGATGGCGTCAAATTGAAATGTCTGCACACGGTAGCTGAGGCCATACGATTATTATTATTATTATTATTATTATTATTATTATTATTATTATTATTATTATTATTATTATTATTATTATTATTATTATTATTACCTTCCCGTCTGTGCGTACATCGATGTTTTCTATTAGCATCATGTAAGTTTATTAGGAAAGTTCTGCCATCTACTGAGTATGTTCAGAAGCTGGAGAAGGTCAGAGAATAAGGCTGATGACACACAGCGGTTTTCGCCGAGTCGGCGCATGTTTCTATTGTATCAGATGGGATGAAACAGAAATAATATTTTTATCGAACACAAGAGTAAAACCATTGCCTTGAGACATGTAGACTCTGTTGGAATCAGATTGTATAATAAGCTTCCAAATACGATTAAAGATATTAGTCCCGTCAGTTCATTTACCACAGCTTTAAAAAATCTCCTGCTGAGTAGCTGCTTCTACAGTACAGAAGAATACATGATGAAGTGCTGGTAATGATGCTACTACTTATTAACTTGTAATCTAGTATATAGCCTTAAAAATATGTTAATGTCACATTGACTATGTTCACATTATTAACACCACACCAATATATTTTTATTTTGTCTTGTAAATATTGGTTATTAATATTATTAAAAAAAATTAAGATGTGCTGTCCTAACATTGAGGTATGTGGTGTTTCTGTTCTTCTTCCTTTTTCAAAATGTTCATTGTTGTGCATATATTATTGTTAGTAGTAGGAAATCACTTGACAACTCCTATACTGTTGGCATATTTCAAAATATGTAATTGTACAGTCTATGGAAGCTAAATAAATGAATGAATGAATGAATGACAGAGCGGTGCTCGCCGACAGGCGGCAGATTTGCCGACTCGGCCTGTCGTGAAGCTGGCGGTGCAGCGAGCGTTTTGAAGACTTTGTGCGCGCTCTAGCGCCATAGATTTAATACATTCAGCTGAATCACGGCCGACTTGATGCTTCGCTCTAGTCGGGCGTGGCTGAATTTACGCGGCGATTGCATCATTGGTAGGTATTCTTGTACTAGATATCATGAAGTATCTTTGAAATTCAATAATATACACGTAAAAGGACATATAGAGTAAGTAGACTTTTGGAATAAGAATAAGAACAATCCTTTATTTTTCGGTAATTTTAGCTAGCTTCCTCACCTAACGTCACGCTCACTAATGTGTTTTGTCCACTGCCTGCTCGATACGCACCCGATGACTGCTTATAAGCAGTCATTTTAGATGCAGTTCGAGCAGGCAGTGGTTTCGTCACAGTCGGCAAAAACCGCTCTGTGTATCAATCACAGGCGGCGGCCGACGCGGCTGCCGACTTGGCAAAAACCGCTCCGTGTGTCATCAGCCTAAAAGAGTAGGCCTACAGTCAGGGAGTAAAGAATACAATACAGAATAATATTATTCCATGATCAGAGTAATTGACAGGTAGTAATCAAACATGGCTGCACGCAATGACATTACTAAGGATGAAAATCACATACTCTATACAAGAATATTAATGAAAGTGTTAGTCGCTTAGCAACCTGCTAGTACAGAATGTATTGCGGGTTAGGGTAAGCCTTCACCTGCAATTATTGGAATTATCAGTTAATGATTCGATTTTTTTTATGATTACGCAAAGTTGGCTGAATTTAGAGACCTATCAATGTCTTGTGGTTCACCGTCAGGAAATTCTGGAGAGAATAAAACAAAAATGAAGCAGATCGGTCCAGTAGAACAGACGTACAGATTAGCCAAAACTGTTTTTAGTAAACTCTTTTAATATGTAGACTAGGCCATAAATTCCTCTTTAGGACTCTAGTTTCTCGCCATCTATGAGAGTAAACACCGGGCGAGTTGGCCGTGCGCGTAGAGGCGCGGGGCTGTGAAGCTTGCATCCGGGAGATAGTAGGTTCGAATCCCACTATCGGCAGCCCTGAAAATGGTTTTCCGTGGTTTCCCATTTTCACACCAGGCAAATGCTGGGGCGGTACCTTAATTAAGGCCACGGCCGCTTCCTTCCAACTCCTAGGCCTTTCCTATCCTATCGTCGCCATAAGACCTATCTGTGTCGGTGCGACGTAAAGCCCATAGCAAAAAAATGAGAGTAAACAAACCAACGAAACTGACAATCAGACAGCCTAAATGTCTTCTTCTTCTTCTTCTTCTTCTTCTTGGCCTTCTTTCAAATATTTGGCATCAGCACCATATGCGATTTGAGTCCAGTTTTACGGGAGGATGCCTTTCCTAACGCCAACCCTACATGGAGGGATGCATTTACTATGCCCCCAGCCCTCGAACCAGAAGAATTAATCGGACGCGGGTGGGAATCGAAATCGAGACCCTCGGAGCCGAACGAAGACGACTACGCAGAACATTCAAAAAGCCGGACGGGCAGACTAAATGACGTCAAATCAAAATGTCTGCACAATATAACTGACGTCACAGATGATGATTATCAAAGACCGGAAGTGAAAACAAATATCCACTGCCTGTTTTCAGTGATTCGACTGGGTCAGGAATAGAATGAATGAAGCCCCCATCTAGCGGCCAGGGCAGTAATTCTGCCGGCTGCCAAAGCCTGTCGCACTCCTCTGGAGGGGTGATCAATGACTGACCATGAAATTAAATGATATTGGAGAGTGTTTCTGGATGAAAGATGACAGGAGAAAAGCAGAGTACCCGGAGAAAAACCTGTCCCGCCTCCACTTTGTCCAGCACAAATCTCACATAGAGTGACAGGGATTTGAACCACGGAACCCAGCGGTGAGAGGCCGGCGCGCTGCCGCCTGAGCCGTGGAGGCTCTGGGGTCCGAAGTCCGGCTCTATGGCTAAATGGTTAGCGTGCTGGCCCCGGGGTTCGATTCCCGGCAGAGTAGAGAATTTTAACCTTAATTGGTTAATTTCGCTGGCACGGGGGCTAGGTGTAGGTGCCGTCTTCATCATCATTTCATCCTCATCACGACGCGCAGGTCGCCTATGGCCGTCACATCAAAAGACCTGCATCTGGTGAGCCGAACTGTCCTCGGACACTCCCGGCACTAAAAGCCATACGCCATTTCTTTTTCTAGAGACCGGAAATCCAAGCATTTATTTTGGCTAAAATAGCCAGCCAAATAATGAGAATAGGCATTTAAAATGACGAAAATAGGCTCTAAAATAATAAAAATTGGCTTAATGTAATGTTACTTTTATTCTTCTTCTTTTTCTTTTTGTTATGGTCTACTGTGGACCGCGTGAAGCATCATTCATTTCTGGTTATTCTTCTTTCGATCAGCCCAGTATTTCTTTATCCTTTCGGAATGGGCTTCTTTACGTTCTTGCGACCAGGTGTTGCCGGTCCATTTCCTATTCATGTGATCTTGGTTGAACGTTTGACCTCGGATTCTTGTTGATGATCATCCTATAATGTCCATTATATGCTGCATCCTGGCGTACCTTCTTTTCCTGCATATCCTCGTTGACTCCTTTAAAGCCAATTAATTTGTGTCCTCCTTCTCTCCATGTATTCCAGAATTCTCTCTGGTGGCATTCTTTTGATGTGTCCGTAGAAACGAAGTCTTCTCTTTTTACATGATGTTGTGATTTTCTCTGTCCTTTCGTATAATTCCTTATTTGGTCGCAGTCGAAATTCTTGTTCCCCTTTGTATTATTATTATTATTATTATTATTATTATTATTACTATTATTATTATTATTATTATTATTATTATTATTACTATTATTATTATTATTATTGTCGTTTCGAGCAGCTACGGACCACGTTAATCCAAGTGTTTTCTTCTTCGACCTCTCACATTTACCCAGTGACGACTCATTCGTTCTCGATTGTTGTTGCTTCCTTTCCTCAGTCCAAGTCTCGCCTGTTTTAAGCTTACGCTTTCCTTGGTAACCCTGGTGTGTTCTTTGAGTTTCATCCTAAGCCGGATACGCTGCCGCATAACGTCACGCATAATGCCCGCTTCTTGCAAGTCCCTCTTCACCTCCGTGAACCAGGGTCGTTTAGTTTTCCTTCCCAGAAAGTAGGCAAAGATCTTGCTTCTCAATCTCAATGGGCTAATTAGTGCTATGTGGCCATAAAATACTTCTTTTCTCCATAATTTCTTCTTCTTCTTCTTCTTAGAAACACATAATTTGAACACCCTGATGATGGTGGTATGAATTCTGGCTGATGACACGTATGGCTCAGACGTCCACATCGTACGTATATTTGAAACCGATTCCTGTTAGGAATGGATTTTTTTTTTGAAACGTAACACGGTAAGTTCGACTGAGACTCAAAACGAAAAACCATGGCAAAATCATTTTGAGAATGGCGTGAAGAAATATTCCGACCCATCTCCTCCTGGTGAAACTTTGCCTCACCTTACACGCAACTGACGGCCTATCAGAAGTAATAAGCAAAATTATCTCCGGACAGGCCACGAAGGCCCTTGGACGGGTGGAAGATAAGGATTCCACTATTCTTAACCTCGGCACTTGGTGGGGTAGATTGTTGGTTTTTTTTTTTTTCCTAGTTGTTTTACGTCGCACCGACACAGATAGGTCTTACGGCGACGATGGGACAGGAAAGGGCTAGGAGTGGGAAGGAAGCGGCTGTGGCCTTAATTAAGGTACAGCCCCAGCATTTGCCTGGTGTGAAAATGGGAAACCACGGAAAACCATTTTCAGGGCTGCCGACAGTGGGGTTCGAACCTACTATCTCCCGAATACTGGATACTGGCCGCACTTAAGCGACTGCAGCTATCGAGCTCGGTGGGTAGATTGTTGTTTTTTTTTTGCTGGGGGCTTTACGTCGCACCGAAACAGATAGGTCTTATGGCGACGATGGGATAGGAAAGGCCTAGGAGTTGGAAGGAAGCGGCCGTGGCCTTAATTAAGGTACAGCCCCAGCATTTGCCTGGTGTGAAAATGGGAAACCACGGAAAACCATTTTCAGGGCTGCCGATAGTGGGATTCGAACCTACTATCTCCCGGATGCAAGCTCACAGCCCCGCGCCTCTACACGCACGGCCAACTCGCCCGGTGGGGTAGATTGTTAGCTCTTCGCCCGGGTACCTTATGTGCCCTACGGAAATTACCGTAGTATTCCTTTATTTATTTATTTATTTATTTATTTATTTATTTATTTATTTATTTATTTCAATTTACTTTACGTCGCACCGACACATACAGTATTTATGACAACGATGGGATAAGAAAGAGCTAGGAACAGTAAGGAAGCGACCGTGGCCTTAATTAAGGTACAACCCCAGCATTTTCCTTGTGTGAAAAAAGGGAAACCACGGAAAACCATATTCAGGGCTGCCGACAGTGGGGATCGAGCCCACTATCTCCCGATAGCTACGCGGCCCATACCACACAGCCACTTACTCGGTAAAATGTGGTATTAATTTTTAGTGTAAGTTGAGGGCCATGCGCACCTCCGGAAGTGGAAATCTAGTTTCTTAAGTTTTTTGACTTTCTGACGGGGAATCGAACCCTTTACGCCTCTGCCGCATCGGCCAGGCGTAATTAATTAATTTCATGTGGCTATTTCTAGCCGAGTGCAGCCGTTGTAAGGCAGACCGTCCGATGAGGGTGGGCAGCATCTGTCATAACTGCATGTTATTGTGGTGGAGGATAGAGTTATGTGTGGTGTGTGAGTTGCAGGGATATTGGGGACAGCCCCCGGGCCATTGGAATTAATCAATGAAGGTTAAAATCCCCGATCCGGCCGGGAATTGAACCCGGGACCCGCTGAACCGAATGCCATTACGCTGACCATTCAGCCAGCGAGTCGGCCAGTAGACGTAATGATCATCTTAAATAAGACACAGTTGAAACTAGCTAAAAGATGTAGAATGTGTCGCAATATTTCTCCGTCTGGCATCCCAAGGAAGATATCCATTTCCTCCTACTGTGCTGTCAGGAATCCACTAACATTATGCACAGATACGACACGAAAAATACTACTCTATATACGCAGGAGATTTAAAACAATGCACTACACTAACCGAGTTCACAATCCGATGGATTTCGTCCAGAATTATATCGTTACAGAAACACTAAATCTGTGAAGATGGTTGAAATTATTGCTAGAGAACGCTATATTTCTGCTGCAACATGTTAAGGGTCAAACTGTTGTCCTGTTTGGTGAATCATATTACCAACGATTCGTAAACTGAAATGATAGTGGTATGATAAGTGAAACTGAATCAAGTAGCAGGAAATGTAATGCAGACTTGCGATCAACATTATTTTGTAAGAAAGAAGTGAGTTCTTAGATAAACAGTCTTCACATCGGTCTGTTTCCAGATCGACTAAGGTGTACGGGAGTGAAAGCTGGGTGGACTCAGGATATCTTATCCATAAGTTGGTAGGTACCGAACAAGTGGCTGTCATTTTGAATTCGGGAGATAGTGGGTTCGAACCCCATTGTCGACAGCCCTGAAGATGGTTCCACATCAGGCAAATGCTGGGGTTGTATTCTAATTAAGGCCACAGCCGCTTCCTTCCCACTCTTAGCCCTTTCATATCCCTCCGTCGCCATAAGACGTATCTGTGTCAGTGCGACGTAAAGCAAATTGTAAAAACAAAAGAAACAAAAAACATGAAGGTAGCGAGAATGATTTCTGTAAAAACAGATGGGAATAATGGCAAGAGTGTACTCAGAACGGGAACGTTGGGGAAGTTAGGAATAAAATGGTGGGGTCATACACCAGCTTAGATACTGAAATAATGTGACGTAAATGGAAGATTATAGGTTATCTACTAGGACAAAGTCCGACTCGTTGGCTGAACGGTCAGCGTACTGGCCTTCAGTTCAGAAGGTCCCGGGTTCGATTCCCGGTCGGGTCGGGGATTTTAACCTTAATTAGTTAATTCTTACGCTCAGGTCGCCTACGGGAGTCAAATAGAAAATACCTGCACTTGGGGAGCCGAACCTGTCCTGGGATATCCCGACATTAAAAGCCATACGACATTTCATTTCACTAGGATAAAAATAGCCTCGGTGTACGGCTCCCTGGATAAATGGTTAGCGTGCTGGCCTTTGGTCACAGGGACCCCGGGTTTGATTCCCGGCAGGGTCGGTAATTTTAACCATCATTGGTTAATTTTGCTGGCATGGGGGCTGGGTGTGTGTGTTGTCTTCATCATTTCATCCTCATCACGAGGCGCAGGTCGCCTATGGCCGTCACATCAAAAGACCTGCATCTGGTGAGCCGAACTGTCCTCGGACACTCCCGGCACTAAAAGCCATACGCCATTTCATTTCATTTCATAGCCTTGGTCATGGAGGGTAAGAGAAGAAGAGGGTGATTAAGTTGACGATAGCTAGATTCAGCTTTTAATTATTTGCTAATAGTGGATTGTGAAAGCGTCAGTTAATTCACGGAGGCTTGAAGACTGAACGCCGAAGAACAAAACAACTTATATTGAAGATTTGTGTGCAGGCACTCAAAGAAAAAAAGAAAAAAAGAAAAAAAAAAAGAAAAAAAAAGTAGTGCAAGATATTGTTCCTCACAGATAAACTTTTCTCAGAGACAACTGAATTTATAGATATAATGTTTGTTGTTTATATCCACAGGGTTTTTGTCTACATGGAAGGTGAATTACATTTGATAATAATTAAAAATGAAGTAAAAATAAATTAAATGCGTGGAGCATACCATATTGTCTCCTCATTTTCATCTTAGTCCTCCTCTGTGGTGTAGTAGTTAGTGTGATTAGCTGCCCCCCCCCCCAGAGACTCGGGTTCGATTCTCGGTTCTGCCACGAAATTTGAAAGGGCTGGAACGGGATCCACTCAGCCTCGGGAGGTCAAGTGAGTAGAGGGGGATTCGATTCCCACCTTAGCCATCCTCGAAGTTGTTTTCCGTGGTTTCCAACTTCTCCTCCAGGCAAATGCTGGTATGGTACCTAACTTCCTCCCCTCTTCCTTCTCTACCCCCTTCCAATCTTCCCGTCCCCCCACAAGACTCCTGTTCAGCACAGCAGGTGAGGCCGCCTGGGTGAGGTACTGGTTCTCCTGTCCAGTTGTATCCCCCGATCCAAAGTCTCACGCTCCAGGACACTGCCTTTGAACGGCGGGATCCCTCTCTGAGTCCGAAGGAAAAACCAATCCTGGAGGGTAAACGGATTAGGAAAGAAATACAGTTTTTTTTTTTTTTTTTTTTTTTTTTTGTGAGTGACTATACATTTCATATTTCTGTATTAGTTGGCGAAAAGATTAATATTGATTTGATGGTACTGTTTGCCAGTTTAAAAGTTCCAGAACTCTTGCTGTACAAGACAGGTTTTGTTTAAATGTTGCCTAATACTTAACGACAAAAATATTTTTTTATTAAGTCGCTCTGACAAGCTTCAACCTGTAGATTTACCTGCATAGTTTCTTAGAATTGCGGGCTACAGCATAGTTCTAGGTCGTTGACCAGGCCCACCAATTAGCCCCTGCACTGTGTGAAGTGCCGCCGCAGATGCTATCGGTGCACCAATACATATGGCTTAGTTTCTTGCCCAAGACACACACAACAGGAGGAAGATAATGGCTGTGCTAATTTCCCTGAACTGAAGCAGCCCCATTGCTCAACTCTAAACATGCACCTTCAAGTTCATAAGCCTTTGTCTCCCTCTAGCGATAATAGTTCCTTGAAATTTATTTCTACACAGATACACGCAATAAACAAGTCTAAGGTTCACACTCTATCAGACGCAGTAGAATATTATAATTAACACGAAACTTTATAAGGAACTAGCTGCTGTACCCGTTCTTCGCTACGGAATTCTACATTGTATACATAATTCTAGATAAAGTCGTGTACACGTTATGAATAACATTTTATAAATTGCATAATAAGATAGGCCTAAGTATTCAAAAATTAAATTTTATGCGCCTTCCCCTTAACTACCATTTCATCCAGCGTGAATAAAAATGATGTATATCCTAGATTGTAGTACCTTAGTCCCACACTTTGCATACCGATTTTCATTAAATTCTGTTCACTCATTTTCTCGTGGTTTAGCGTTGATACGGACCTAGCAACAAAAATCGAAATTCATGAATATCTCTGTTACCATAGCCGGTACGGTAAAAAGGCATAAGACATAAATGATCGAAAATATAATTCTATACAAATGAATTATTTATCGATAGGATCACTGAAAATGAAAATCCACAGCCTGTTTCCAGTCATTCGACCGGGTCAGGAATGGAATGAATGAAGCCCCATCTAGCGGCGAGGATAGGAATTGTGCCGGCTGCCGAAGCCTGTCGCACTCCTCTGGGGCAATGATTAATAAATGACAGATGAAATGAAATGGTAATGGAGAGTGTAGCTGGAATGAAAGAAGACAGGGAAAACCAGAGTGCTCGGACGAAAAGCTGTCCCGCCTCCGCTTTGTCCAGCACAAATCTCACATGGAGTGGTCGGGATTTGAACCACGGAGCCCAGTAGTGAGAGGCCGGCGCGCTGCCGTCTGAGCCACGGATCTTATGGCGACGATGGGAGAGGAAAGGCCTAGGAGTTGGAAGGAAGCGGTCGTGGCCCATTTTCCTGGTGTGAAAATGGGCAACCACGGAAACCATCTTCAGGGCTGCCGACAATGGGGTTCGAACCCACTATCTCCCGGATGTGAGCTCACAGCTGAGCGACCCTAACCGCACGGCCAACTCGCCCGGTCTGTGCGCTTTACTCCAGTAACTAAGAGCTTAAGGAAATCCCATATCAAGTGAACTCAGGTCTACTTCTCAGTCCAGAATTGAAATCATTGGACTGGCCGTAAAACGAACCCAGGACCTTGGAATAAGAGACAGGAACGCTACCTCTACACCACAGGGCTGGCTAATAAAAGTAGGCCTAGTGATTTATAATTATATTTACGAGGTCTAGAATGTCTTTCATTTCATCACAGTTATTGAGCCTTGCCATTCTTTTGTAGCTAAACTCATTTTTTTTGCGGTTTATCTCTCCTGTGGGTTTATCAAACGCCTTGCTACTAAGAGACGAACAACCGCCGAATCTGTACCTGCTTTCTCTTCTTCTGAGCCCAAAAACATATCCATGATTCTGCATGATTCTATACGTTTCTGTGTAGCGGAGAAAAATGTACGAATGAACAGTTTTTTCAAACAAAAGTAGTATATATTATATTTAAATAGCTGTACTTGTGCGTCTCGCTACACGCTGGCTACAGTTCAAAATAATAATGTAATAAAATGATAATAAAATACAGTAATAAAAAATAAAAAAATAAAATAATAATGCAATAATGCATAGACGATAAATGCATGTTATCAAAGGAATAGACACCGTATTCCACCAAATTCTCCAAATTAAAGGCCAAAGCACATTCAGTATGATTATGTCTTTATTATTATTATTATTATTGTGCTTTTACGGCCGCATTGGACCACTGTAGTCAATTTCTGTCCGGTCTTCAATGTTGTTTTATGGTTTTTTTTTCTTTTCTGTTCTTCCAGTATTACTTCATTCTATCTGATCTTCGCTGTCGTTCTTCTGAAAATACCCTTTTAGTTGTTTCTCTTTTATCACATTTTGGTAGGAATATAATTTTACTATCCTGCAATTTATTTACTTTTTTTTTTTGCTAGGGGCTTTACGTCGCACCGACACAGATAGGTCTTATGGCGACGATGGAATAGGAAAGGCCTGGGATTTGGAAGGAAGCGGCCGTGGCCTTAATTAAGGTACAGCCCCAGCATTTGCCTGGTGTGAAAATGGAAACCACGGAAAACCATCTTCAGGGCTGCCGATAGTGGGATTCGAACCTACTATCTCCCGGATGCAAGCTCACAGCCGCGCGCCTCTACACGCACGGCCAACTCGCCCGGTTTTACTTTGTTTGATTTATGCTTTATGTTATGTCTAATTCTTTCATGTCTTCTTTTATTTCTTTTATTCAGACAGGTTGTTGTTTTTGTTTCCAAAGCTTTTCCAAAATTCTGCGTATTAACCTGTCTTGAGGTGTTCTCAACAGAAGACGAAAGAATGATATTCTCTTCTTTCTTATGAAATGCGTTATAGGTTCTATTTCCTGATATACTGCTGCATTTCGGATGATACACCATTCTCCTTCTTGTTGGTACTTCTTATTAATGCATGTTCTTACCATTCTTTCTATTTTTAAAATTGTGTCTATGTTATTCTTTTGTTTTAGTTTAAATAATGTTTCACTTCCATAGGTTATTTCAGGTTGGACTACAGTCTTACAATGTTTCAATTTTGTATTTATTGACAAACATTTCTTGTTGTATGTATTTCTGGTTACTTTTTGGGTTCTGGATAATTTATTCGTTCTCTCTATCCAAGAATTTTTTTCGTTTAAATTGTATGTTATAGTTTCTCCAAGGTATTTAAATTGTTTTACAATGTCTGTTTCTTTCCCACATATCAGAACACTGCTTATTACAAGGGGATCAATTGCCATTATTTTAGTTTTTTTCAAATGTCTTTATATAATTACTTTTCTATATCTTAATTTTATATCAGTATTACCTTTTTCTTCACAGAGCTCGATAGCTGCAGTCGCTTAAGCGCGGCCAGTATCCAGCATTCGAGAGATAGTGAGTTCGAATTCCACTGTCGGCAGCCCTGAAAATGGTTTTCCGTGGTTTCCCATTTTCACACCAGGCTGGGGTTGTACCTTATTTAAGGCCACCGACTCTTCCTTTCCATTCCTATCCCTTTCCTATATCATCGTCGCCATAAGACCTATCTTTGTCGATGCGACGTAAAGCAACTTGTAAAAGTATAACTTTTAGTGTAAATGTACTTTTTTTACCTCCTAAGCACATGTATTGTATAACACGTATGTAGGTAATTTTATTCAATGTAGTAAGCAATTTGACGTATGCTGACGACTTCGTCTTAATGACAGACTGTGTCGAAAGCCTGCAGTGTAATATCTTCGAACCTGAAAATAGGTGCAATGAGTTTGATATACAATGAGTATGATATGAAAATGAGCCTTTCGAAGACTAAATGAATGTCAGCGGGTAAGAAATACAAGATAATTAAATGTCACATTGGGGATAGAAAGCTGGAACAGATAGATAATTTCAAGTATTTAGGATGTGTTCTCCCAGGATAGTAATAATAATAATGAGATTGGTTCAAGGTGCAGTAAAGCTAATGCAGTGATCTTGCAGTTGCGATCAGCAGTATTCTGTAAGAAGGAAGTCAGATCCCGGACGAAACTATCTTTACATCTATCCGTTTTAAGACCAACTTTGCATTACAGGAGTGAAAGCTGGGTGGACTGACGATATTTTATTCCTAAGCTAGAAGTAACAGACATGAACGTAGCTAGAATTATTGCTGGTACAAATAGGTGGGAACAATGGCAGAAGGGAGCTCGTAATGAGGAGATAAAGGCCAAGTTATGAAGGAACTCAATGGATGAAGCTGTACGCATACGGTCATGTGAGGCAAATGGAGAAGGATAGGTTACCTAGGAGAATAATGGACTCTCTTATGGAGGGTAAGAGAAGTAGAGGGAGACCAAGACGACAATGGTTAGACTCAGTTTCTAACTATTTAAATATAAAAGGAATTGAACTAAACGAGTCACCGAACTACTTACAAGTAGAGGGTTGTGGTGGCGATTAGTACATTCACAGATGCTCGCAGACTGAACGCTGAAAGGCATAACAGTCTATAATAGAGATCTATGTATATACGTTGAATTTTTATCGATCTCGCCAGCAGCGACTCCTCAGCTTATCCAGATTAATGATGTGTTACTGTATAGTCTATAGTATTTGTAGCAGAGCCCCTCGCGAACTGTCAACCAACGGGATCACTTAAAAGCGGTTTCATCTTCAATCAACCACCACTGATTTACATTTAGCGCTGTCGCTGTGGTGACAGATTCCCTATTGGTTCTTTACCTAGTCTTTTCTTAAATGATATAAAAAAGTCATTATTAATCATCAAACATCTCTCTTGGTAAATTCCTAATTCCTCTTTCTATAAACTACTGTAGTATTTTCCCGAGATCTGTCCTCTTGAATTCCAACATTATCTTCACATTATGGCCTCTCCTACTTCTAAAATCTTCACTTAAGCTTATTCTTCTAATAAAATAATTCAAAGCCATCTCTCCACTGACAGCTCGGAACATACCGCTTAGTCGATAAGCTCGTTTCTTTACTCCCAAGTCTTCCCAGCCCAAACTTTGCAACATTTTCGTAACGCTGCTCGTCAGTCGGAAATCACCCAGAACAAATCGAGCTGCTTTCCTTTGGATCTTTTTCAGTTCTCGATCAAGTAATCCTGGTGAGGATGCTATGCACTGGAACTATACTCTAATGGGGGTTTTACGAGTGACTTATGTACCCCTCTTCTACACCCTTACAACAACCCCTAAATAGGACTTTGGAATTCATTTCCAGCTGCTGTCAGAACAAAATTTAAGACTGCATGCAGTGATTACCGGTTGAATACCACTGAGTGTTTCGTGATTGGTGACACATGAGTAACATTGCTATTTTATTGTACAGCTGAAGAACACTGTTGTTTAATTTTTTATTATTATTATTATTATTATTATTATTATTATTATTATTATTATTATTATTATTATTATAGTGTAAATGAACATGTAAGTTAATTAGCTTTTAACTCATGTACGAAGATCACTGCTTAATGCCATACTTGTATTTCCATTAATTCAATATTATGTATTGTGTTCTGTTTATGCATTGCTTATATTTTTCAGTTTGCATGCTTCTTTTTCGTCATATCTTTTTCTCTTTCTTTTTTTTTACTTTTATGCTCCGGATTTCTTTTTATTTTATTTTATTTGTTGAGCTTTGCTTTCTTCATTATATGTTCTTCAAATCTTTTATTTAGCGTATTTATCGTTGATTATATAACAGAACAGTACATTTCTTTTATATATTATCTTGCATTTTACATGTTAAGTGTAAGAGAGGACAACGAGCCATAGCTTGACCACTGTTAAAGTAAAAAAAGTACATAAATAAATAAATAAATAAATAAATAAATAAATAAATAAATAAATAAATAAATAAATAAATAAATAAATAAATAAATAAATAAATAAATAAATAAATAAATAAATCTGTAATCTTTATTTACAAACTCGTTAATGATGATTTTTTCTTATTTGATGATGGTGATGATGATGATGATGATAATGATGATTCTTGTTGTTTAAAGGGGCCTAACATCTAGGTCAGGGGCTGCTTGGCCGAGGCGGTAAAGGCGTGTTCGGTTCTCCCGGAAGGACGTGGGTTCGAATCCCCGTCAGGAAGTCGTAAAAATTAAGAAAGGAGACTTCCACTTCCGGAGGTGCACATGGCCCTGAGGTTCACTCAGCCTACACTAAAAATGAGTACCAGGTTAATTCCTGGGGGCAAAGGCGGCCGGGCGTAGAGCTAACCACTCTACCCCATCAAGTGCCGAGGTTACGGATAGTGGAAGCCTTTACCACCCCTCCAAGGGCCTTCATGGCCTGTACGGAGATGACTTTGCTATGCTTGCTTTGATAACATCTAGGTCATCGGCCCCTAATGGTACAAAATGAGACGAAATGAAATGACAAATCCACAGCGCCTCACCTGCACAGAAGCTGGCGTAAAATAATAGTATTACTGACCAAGGGATTGCTTCTATAGCACGATACTGAATCGATGGTACTTATCGCTAGGTACTAATCAAAATTAGCGTAGACTCGCGGTATTCCACACATTATGGTACTACTCACAGGTAATGAAATTCGCACATGGAATACAGACCTATTGTGTTTCGCACATTGCGGAGCCATTTACAGGCAACGCAAACCTATAGTGTTCTTCACATTCGTGTACTAACCACAGGGACCCGCACTATCCCGTGGTGTTCCACATATAGTGGGTACTAATCATAGGCAAACCAGAACCATGGTGTCGCTCATATAGTGCAACTAATCACAAACCTATTTGGTACCTAACATAGTAGGACTACGCGCAAGTAAAAGCGACCCATGGTGTTCCCCACGGTGGTACTAATCACACAGAAGTTTCATGGTTCTAATACAATTATCCCTTCGTCACCCCTTTTAGTCGCCTCTTACGATAGGCAGGGGATACCGTAGGTGTATTATCGTCTGCAGCCCCCACCCACAGGGGGTTGTGTGTTTGGTCCGCGGGAGGTATTTTAGTCCCCTCAAGTCCGCCGGCAAGCCGGTTAGGATCCCTCTATCCGCCACCTGGGACGCGCCACGTGGGAGTATCACCTCTCCTCCCTGCTACGCCAGCGTAGTAGGTTCGTTGTTTTTCTTATTTATGACCACCTAGGAACTTACAACGATCCCGATGAAGCAAGGCCGCACTAGATAGACAGGCCACAAGGCTCGGACCGTGACGTCACGCGAGTGACTGGCGTTCAGCATGGCAGTGAAGGGCCCGCTCTCACTTCCACCATGATATTGTTCATTTATTCAACCTTAACGATAAAATTGAACACTCCTTCAATTGTGGCTTTACTTAGGCTTGTATACTACACGAGTTTTATGCGGGGAGAAAACTGGCAGGGCAGTATATGTACATTTCTTTACGTAAAATTATGCTGACATCTGTCACTTGTAACTCAACACGGTATCTTGTAAAAGATCAGAACGCATAATACGTATACAAAAAGTTTTAATCTTACTAGGAAAATGCATGATGGCAATTCACAACAATAGTCTGAAACCTTTCTTAGAAATTAAGCTGCAATTTAAAACTTACCTAACAATTCCTAAGGTCTCAGTTTATACATTTTTATTTTCCTGAGGATTTCTTCTTCTCAGCCATGAGTTTGTCTACGGTAACTTTTCTATTGTTATTCAATAATATAATACAAAGGATGTATATACATTTGTCAACGAAATGTTTAAAACTATTTATTTAATCACTGCATGTTTAAACATGTTTTCGTTTTCCAGAACATTGTTGACAAGCGAAATCAGAATTTTTCTCTGAGAATCCTCATGTAAAATCATTAGTATACAGGTTTACATTTTGTAGCTCTAAAAGTTTCTGGTACAACACCTTTTGGTCCAGGGTAGGACGTGGCCTTAATTCAGAATGTTCACACGCGTTTAAATCATTCAACACCATCGGTAGCCCCACTGCTACGAGGTTCAGATCAGCCTACAAGTCACTGGCGAGAAGTGAAGCGGCTGGCGGCTCGTGTGACGTAGCGCCCGAAGTGGAGGGGGAGCCTTATGGCCTGTATATCTAGTTGGCCTTGGATGAAGTACTTTCATCCCATAAAAACAGTAGGCCCTAATTAAAACCGAGTTTTCACCCCGTCTACCATTCTACCATCGCCTGCTGTCCATCTCATAACATTGTCAAGATCTTTCTGCAGTCGCTCACAAGCCTGTAATTTATTTGTAACTATACACTATAACATCATCTGCAAAAATCCTTAACTGTGATGCCAGTTCTTTACTCAAGGTCCAATAATACTGCCTTGTTGAACCCCTCTCTTTATCACTGCAGGATGAAGCAAAGCTTCTCCTACTCTAATGCTCTGAGATCTTTTTTCTATAAATTTAGCCACCCATTTAATTACTCTTTTGTCTAGTCCAATAGCCCTCATTTTCGTCAGTAGTTTTCAATGATCTACGCTATCAAAGCCTTGCTGTAATCCCGCAAACTAAGACACACAGGAATAATATTTCCTAAACTCTAACTGCCTTCTATCAAAGTAATCAGTAATTTCGCAAACTTGTCTAATATAATGAGAAAGAAGTTTTTTCCAGAGCTTAGAAGCAACACATTTCAAGCTTACTGCCATGTGATTATCCGCTTTTATATATATTGCCATTTCCTTTGTACAGAGGGGTTACTATAGCAACTCGCCATTCAATTCTGGTATAGCTCTTTCAGGCAAACAGTAATTAGCTACATGGGCGCCCATGCTCGGGGGCAAGGTGAGGACGCCCCCCCCCCCCAACCGCCCTAGCTCTCAGACAAAGGGAAAAATCTAATATAGTGTCAGGTGTTTTCTTTCAAGAAAATTATTTAAAAATCGGTATTACGGGGAAGTGGTAGGGGATACCGTGTGTGGTATTCTACTGTGGAATACAAGCCGCCATTCATCTTCCAAAATATTAAAAATATTACCCCCTACAAACTATCCTATAGGCGCCCATGATTAGATAAGTAATTGATATACAGCACTACACCGTAGCTCATTGCCTTTACTATATCCCCATAAATCTTACCAATTTCAGCTGCTTCTTTAGCATTCAACTTTTGTATCTTTTTGAAAATATATTTATTATCACAGTATTTTTAAGTTTTTTTAAATTTCGCAACGATTAGTAACCTCCTCTACATGGACATTATCTTATGTCGAAGTGCCTTTACACAATTCTGACTAACTACTTCTGCCTTCTGTAATATTTATAATCCCCTTGATCATTTATGATTCCTGAAATACCTTTCCTGGAACCGGTTTCTACCATAACTGCCTATACTACATAACCTTCCAATTTTTACTAAAGTTCATATAACTGTTAATTATGTTATCCTTTGCTGAATTGTTTGCTAAATTCGATTTCCTAGTAAGTTCCTATCTCCCTCTACTTCCGTAACTATAGACCTCGGATTTTAGGCAAAAACCTTCTTTGTTCCTGAAGACATAACTTAAAACGAAGTTCTATTTACACACTTCATGTATTTATCAGGATTAAAACAGTCGTCCTATAGGGCCGAAAAATGCCTACATTGACGTTACAACCTACATTTTCCTATATTCCTATAATCCCTATATCTTATCCCTTAATCGATTAAAAGTGTTTTATTTAATTTATTCCGTGGAACTAAAATATTTACGGACTCCTTTTCAGTACATTGAACAGTATATTCTTAAAATACTTCTCAAACAAAATCTTAAAAGCGGGAAGCTGTAAACCACATTATCCGAAGTCCTTAAAATCCTCTCGGAGGTAAATACGCCCACAGTCTGTCACGAGAGCCTTTTTTTTTACAAGCTGCTTTACGTCGCTCCGACTCAGACAGGTCTTACGGCGACGATGGGACAGGAAAGGGCTAGAAGTGGAAAGGAAGCGGCCGTGGCCTTAATTAAAGTACAGCCCCGGGATTTGCTTGGTGTGAAAGTGGGAGACCACAGAAAACCATTTTGAGGACTGCCGACAGTGGGCTTCGAACCCACTATCTCCCGAATGCTGGATAATGGCCGCACTTAAGCGACTGCAGCTATCGAGCTCGGTTCACGAGTATCCATTGATCTCCTATGTCAGCTTCCAAGTTGTCTTTAATAAAAGTTTAGAGGATGGTAATAATAATAATAATAATAATAATAATAATAATAATAATAATAATAATAATAATAATAATAATAATAATAATAATAATAATAATAATCGCGTGTGGACTCGGAAGAGGCCTGGTGCAGTTCTTTCGGGTTGACACCGTATAAGCGACCTGCGCGTCTATGAGGATGGGGCCCTACTAATGATGAAGGCCAAAGGCCAGCACATTTAGCAATCGGATAGCAGTAAAATGATATTCTGTGACGTTTGTAGCAAACAGGTGAGTGAATGCTTTTTATATTTCCCTCTAAAGAGTTATTATAAATTTAACAAAATAAATTATTTTAATTGGTAGACCGTAAGTGATTATTACAATACATTAAAATACATTAAAATACATTTTTACTAAGCTGACATCAGCGATGCCATCGGTTCATCATCGTCCATCCGTTCTCAAAACACTGGACTTGATTCCGACTGAAGTTGGTGATATTTGTGGGCTTTTAATGCGATGTTGTCTTTCGGCACGTCAAAACCCTAACATTCTGCGGACACTATTGTTTTTAAGAAAAGTTCAAATCAGCCTCTGTGGTGTAGTAGTTAGTGTGATTAGCTGCCACCCCCCGGAGGCCCACGTTCGATTCCCGGCTCTGCCACGAAATTCGAAAAGTAGTACGAGGGCTGGAACGGGGTCCACTCAGCCTCGGGAGGTCAACTGAGTAGATGGAGCGTCGATTCACACCTCAGTCATCTTCGAAGTGGTTTTCCGTGGTTTCCCACTTCTTTTCTAGACAAATGTCCAGATAGTACCTAACTTAGGTCATGGCCGCCTGGGGGAGGTACAGGTCCTCCTTTCCAGTTGAATCCCCGACCCAAAGTCTCACGCTCCTGAACAATGCCCTTGAGGCGACAGAGGTGGGATCCCTCGCTAAGTCCGCAGGAAAAACCAACCCTGGAGAGTAAACAGATTAAGAAAGAAGCAAGAAAGAAGAAAAGTTCAAAGAAACATTCAATACGCTTAATACAATAGGATTTGCCTACATCTGATGCACTCCTCTCGAATCTGATTGTTGACTAGTAGAAACAATTCTTTGATTTTTCCTTCTTCTATCCCTTCATTCTTATTTTCTTTACCTCAATGTCCGGCTCAATGACTAAATGGTTAGCATGCTGGTCTCTCCTCCAGGGGGTCCCGGGTCTGATTCCCCACCGCGTCGGGGATTTTAACCCTCATTGGTTAATTCCAACGGCTCAGGGGTTGAGTGTGTGTGCTGTCTTCAGCATTAGAATTCATCATTGGTAGGGCCCAATTCCCATACACACGCAAGTCGCCTATGCGGCGTCAACTCGTAAGACACGCAGCAGGTCTCTTCGGATGCCACACGCCATCAGATCATTATTTATTATTATTATTATTATTATTATTATGATTATTATTATTATTATTATTATCACACTCCTTTTCTTTCTTTCTTTCTTTCTTTCTTTCTTTCTTTCTTTCTTTCTTTCTTCATTTCTTATTTTCATTCACATTCAAAAAACAAAACAAACCCCATGGCACAACAGCTCTGAAGGGCCATGGCCTACCAAGCGACCGCTGCTCAGCCCGAAGGCCTGCAGATTACGAAGTGTCGTGTGGTCAGCACGACGAATCCTCTTCGCTGTTATTCTTGGCTTTCTAGACCAGCGCCGCTATCTCACCGTCAGATAGCTCCTCAATTGTAATCAGTAATCACGTAGGCTCAGAGAACCTCAAACCGGGAATTGAACCCGGGGCTTCTACACCGAGGGGCCGGCTTCATTCTCATTCTTTTTCCTTTAATTCTTTCGTTCTTGCTTATATTTTTATTTCTTTATTTTTATCTATCTTTTCTCCTTTCCCTCTATTTTATTATTTATTTCCTGTCTCTCTCCCTGCTTTAATTCTTACTTTACTTTACTTTACTTTACTTTACTTTACTTTACTTTACTTTACTTTACTTACTTTAGAAGCCATCAGAGTGGTGAACATTTTCAACACAGCTAGGGGAAAGTGCAATGGAAATGAGAAGCAAATTATGAAACTAGAACGTAATTTAGAAAGTGTGTATTGGGCAAGCAGGAGAAGACGGACAAAAATTACTCATTATTGTTCCTAAATGAGTCCGCCTCTGTGGTGTAGTGGTTAGTGTGAAGAGTTGCCACCCCTGCAGGCCGGGTTCGATTCCCGGCTCTGCCACGAAATTTGAAAAGTGGTATGAGGACTGGAACGGGTTCCATTCAGCGTGGGGAGGTCAACTGAGTAGAGCGGGGTTCGATTCCATCCCAGCCATCCTCGAAATGGTTTTCTGTAGCTCCCAACTTCTCCAGGCAAAAGTCAGGATGGTACCAAACTTAGGACCACGGCCGCTTCCTTCCCTCTTCCTTGTCTATCCCTTCCAATGTTCCCATCACCCACAAGACCCCTGTTCAGCATAGCAGGTGAGACCACCTGGGCGAGGTACTGGTCCTCTTCCCCAGTTGTATACCCCGACGCAATGTCTCGGGCTCCAGGACACTGCCCTTGAGGCGGTAGAGGTGGGATCCCTCGCTAAGTCCGAGTGTAAACAGATTAAGAAAGAAAGAAAGAAAGAAAGAAAGAAAGAAAGAAAGAAAGAAAGAAAGAAAGAAATAATAATAATAATAATGTTATTTGCTTTACGTCCCACTAACTACTTTTACGGTTTTCGGAGACGTCGAGGTGTCGGAATTTAGTCCCGCAGGAGTTCTTTTACGTTTCAGTAAATCTACTGACGCGAGGGTGACGTATTTGAACCACCTTCAAATACCACCGGACTGAGCCATGATCGAACCTGCCAAGTTGGGGTCAGAAGGCCAGCCACTCAGCCTGGCACGAAAGAAAGAAAGAAAGAAAGAAAGAAAGAAAGAAAGAAAGAAAGACGGAAGGAAATAAAAATTATTCCTAAATGAAGAAGTCTGGTGAGTACTACACTAATACTGTGCTGTAGTTTTAAGTTTTACTGTACGAACTTAAACTAAAAAAAAAAAAAAAAAAAAAAAGACTGTATTTTATGTTAGACGTACCAAGCGGAGTGACCACACGTGTTAACGCTCTACGGTTATAGAGCCAAGCTCTGCATTCCGGAGACGCGTCGGTTCGAACCCCATCGTCGTCTGTCCTGAGAATGGTTTTCTGCGGTTTTCCATTTCCACGTAAGGGACAGTTCCAATTCATTGACCATGCCGATTCCTTCGAGATCTTAACTCAATGTCATGCACCACCATTCATTTTATCTTCATTAGCCCCTTAACTGAGGTTCCTATCAGGAATGGCATCCGGCCGTAAAAACATGTTATATAAATTACCTACCGAGTTAGTGGCAGCACGGTTTGGGTCACGCAGTTATCAGCTAGAAAGGCTACGAGTGGAAAGGAAGCAACCGTGACCTTAATTAAGGCACATCCCCAGCATTTGCATGGTATGAAAATGGGAAACCACGGAAACCCATCTTCACTGCTGTCAACAGTGGGGGGTTCGAACCCACTATCTCCCAAATGCAAGCTAACAACTACGTAACTCAAACTACGGAGCCACTCGCTCGGTATTCAGAAATCTAATATTTGGCAAGGAGATGCGGTATTTAACTGAAATTTGAAAATAAAAAGATTGGAAATGTGAAAGCACATGTGATTAATTGTGTCAGGACGAGCGGCTACCAGATCAAAAACAATATTTCAGAACCACGGTTTTTAATGTTTGTTTGGACAATATTTTAGCTCAATTGAAACAGATTTGAGGGTATGGATAATGTTAACTATTTCTTCCAAATGAATTAATCAAAGTTTCTAAATTATCTTTCTGACAAAGCGATTCATAACGTAGCAGCTTTACAAAAAGGATATGAGGGAGATTTATCTAGTGAATTCCCAGGCCAGGTAGAAGTTTCCAGAAACACTGGGGGGGGGGGGGGGGGGGAAGAAACGCCTTGAGAACCTCTATAGCTGACTTTATTAGTAGTAGATAAGTTGTGTCATAGATGCAAATGTTCCAGACCTATGCACTGCGCGTTATCTTTTTTTTTTAACCCTTCCTGTTCTGTTTCCTCGGCCGAGCAATCATTTTCGAAATTGAAATTTATAGAGTCCGCCTTTGTCGTGAAGTTGTTTGCGTGATTAGCTGTCACCCCCGGAGGACCGGGTTCGATTCCCGGCTCTGCCACGAAATCTGAAAAGTGGTATGAGGGCTGGGACGGGGTCCACTCAGTATCGGGAGGTCAACTGAGTAGAGGGGGGTTCGATTCCCTCCTCAGCCATCCTCGAAGTGGTTTTCCGCGGCTTCCCACTTCTCCTAACTTAAGGCCACGGTAGCTTCCTTCTCTCTTTCTTGTCTCTCCCCTCCAATCTTCCGATCCCCCTGCAAGGCCCCTGTTCATTATACCGTTTATGGATGGCCATGACATACCTATAAGACATATTTTATGATAATTTGATTTTCCCATTACGAAATTTTACCCTTTTTTGTTGTTGTAGTCCTCCACTGTCAACCAATGTAGTTATTAATTTTCTTTCTATCAGTTTCCCGCTGGCTCCGCCCGCGATGTACAAAGTATGGTGTTGTTCGTTACTATCCTCACGGATGTACACTGACTGACAGAGCAAATGCAACACCAAGAAGGAGTGGTTCGAAAGGGATGAAAGTTGGGGAAAAAACAGAGTCGGCACGGAAGAATGATTGATGTTTATTTCAAACCGATATGCAGGTTACACAATGCGCACGGCATCGACTCAGTAGGACGTAGGACCACCGCGAGCGGCGATGCACGCAGAAACACGTCGAGGTACAGAGTCAATAAGAGTGCGGATGGTGTCCTGAGGGATGGTTCTCCATTCTCTGTCAACCATTTGCCACAGTTGGTCGTCCGTACGAGGCTGGGGCAGAGTTTGCAAACGGCGTCCAATGAGATCCCACACGTGTTCGATTATTGAGAGATCCGGAGAGTACGCTGGCCACGGAAGCATCTGTACACCTCGTAGAGCCTGTTGGGAGATGCGAGCAGTGTGTGGGCGGGCATTATCCTGCTGAAACAGAGCATTGGGCAGCCCCTGAAGGTACGGGAGTGCCACCGGCCGCAGCACATGCTGCACGTAGCGGTGGGCATTTAACGTGCCTTGAATACGCACTAGAGGTGACGTGGAATCATACGCAATAGCGCCCCAAACCATGATGCCGCGTTGTCTAGCGGTAGGGCGCTCCACAGTTACTGCCGGATTTGACCTTTCTCCACGCCGACGCCACACTCGTCTGCGGTGACTATCACTGACAGAACAGAAGCGTGACTCATCGGAGAACACGACGTTCCGCCATTCCCTCATCCAAGTCGCTCTAGCCCGGCACCATGCCAGGCGTGCACGTCTATGCTGTGGAGTCAATGGTAGTCTTCTGAGCGGACGCCGGGAGTGCAGGCCTCCTTCAACCAATCGACGGGAAATTGTTCTGGTCGATATTGGAACAGCCATGGTGTCTTGCACATGCTGAAGAATGGCGGTTGACGTGGCGTGCGGGGCTGCCACCGCTTGGCGGCGGATGCGCCGATCCTCGCGTGCTGACGTCACTCGGGCTGCGCCTGGACCCCTCGCACGTGCCACATGTCCCTGCGCCAACCATCTTCGCCACAGGCGCTGCACCGTGGACACATCTCTATGGGTATCGGCTGCGATTTGACGAAGCGACCAACCTGCCCTTCTCAGCCCGATCACCATACCCCTCGTAAAGTCGTCTGTCTGCTGGAAATGCCTCCGTTGACGGCGGCCTGGCATTCTTAGCTATACACGTGTCCTGTGGCACACGACAACACGTTCTACAATGACTGTCGGCTGAGAAATCACGGTACGAAGTGGGCCATTCGCCAACGCCGTGTCCCATTTATCGTTCGCTACGTGCGCAGCACAGCGGCGCATTTCACATCATGAGCATACCTCAGTGACGTCAGTCTACCCTGCAATTGGCATAAAGTTCTGACCACTCCTTCTTGGTGTTGCATTTGCTCTGTCAGTCAGTGTATTTGCAAAGTTTCGAGTTAATGAAATAAAGCACATGATCTGCTGTGGTACCG
The DNA here is from genome assembly GCF_040414725.1 of Anabrus simplex. Taxonomy (NCBI): domain Eukaryota; kingdom Metazoa; phylum Arthropoda; class Insecta; order Orthoptera; family Tettigoniidae; genus Anabrus; species Anabrus simplex. The sequence goes on along the minus strand of NC_090275.1, from coordinate 71,747,214 downwards.
GTACCGATAATAGAATGTAATATTATGTCAACAAAACAACTGAAAGTACATTACACAAAGAAATTTAATTAAACGTTCTTTGGAACAACACTACGCGCCGAACTGTTAAAAAGTCGCTTCAAATATATTCGTCATGGAGACAAATGTACTCATAACTTTTCTCAGAATCTACCAACAGAGCTCTTGCTCTCTGGAACCCTATTTATCAATAAATAATTAAAAAAGTAGTTATTACCTCAAAAGAAAACGCTTGATTCACTGAGTGTTTTTAGACCAAAACGAACTGCGTACCTCAATTAGAACGAAAGATATGATTGCTTCAATGAGAAAAAATGTTGAACAAATGAGACGTCAAATTGAATGTGCACTCATAACTTTCCTCCGAATCAAGCAATCTGAATAGTTAAGAGCTGAAATGAAAGAGCTTGATCCACTGAGTGTTCTTAGGCCAAAACAAACTCCGTACCTCAAATAGAACCAAAGATATTATTGCTTCAAGGAGACAAAAAAATTGAAAAATCAAATAATTTGAGGAAGGTGGAAGTTAAATGATTTTTAGTACCCGATGACAAATCTGTGCATGAATACCTTTCAGTTTTTTAAAAAATGAAGGAAATTGACTGGATAGAATGGCCAGACTGACTGACTTTAGTTTTCATAATTTTTTTTAATGTATAGATTAGAAATGGACGCAGAACTTTTCTCATGTTGAGTAATATAAGAATTATTTGCATTACTTAAAAAAATTTCAGGTCTTCTACCGTCCATTTTCCTCGCAAGTATAAACATGCTCATCCTCAAAATTTTACAATTCTCTTGAACTGTGTACGCTATCTAGCGGCATTACCGAGAACTACGAGCAGTAAAAGCACAGCCAACTTGATGCGTCGCTCTAACTACGAGCGTAGCGAGTGTTCAGTCGGCCGTGGTGTGACGAAGTGTTGTGGCGTGCGGTTGTGAACAGCACGGCGAGGTCTGCCTAGGGAGGTCTGGTCACGCTACCAGAAGCGTTGGCGGCCATATTGGGTCTTAAATATCGTTATGTGGGCATGCCCGATGTAATGATGTGAGTTATTACTTGTATTTTTGAAGGAAAATGGGATACTGTGCCGCACCAAATTGTCAAAATAAGACAACTGAGGGAATTAGAGTGTTTCGCTTCCCGAGCGATAAGCAAAGGGAAGCTCAGTGGGTACAAAACTGTAGGCGTGACAAATGACAATCTACAAATAATTCCGTCTTGTGCGCGGTTAGAGTGAAGTTATACACTCGTATTATTCCTGAATAATGATATGTTTATATGAACGATGTTTTATATTTATAGGTCTTACTATGTATTTTCTTCTAGCATAATTTTGAAGAATCGCAATTTAAACTAAAGAGGGCAGAAGGACGGAAACTACTCAAGTGGAATTCCATCCCAACAATTTTCAACGTCCCTAATCCACCCAAGTCCTTGACATATGATAGGAAACCTTCCTAAAGAAAGAGAATTGTCTTTCAAAACAAGCAAGAAAAGTAACGGAAAATGTGTACTAGTACTATTGATGTTTATGAAATTTCCTTTTCATGTGTCCGACTCCATGGCTAAATGGTTAGCGTGCTGGCCTTTGGTCATAGGGGTCCCGGGTTCGATTCCCGGCACGGTCAGGAATTTTAACCTAATTGGTTAATTTCGCTGGCCTATCTCTTCAATCAAACAATTTGTGTCCGCTCGCAATCATTACACCAATAATTGTTAATAGCAGTCTTATACGGTACTGTAGTTATTATTTACAGCTATATTTCATTCATCTTATATGCTCTGTAGCAGGGCTGGCCACAACGAGGCTCGCGAGCCGCATGCGGCTCTTGAGTCAGTCTTGTGCGGTTCTTGACACCAACCTTAGAGTAAAATTAAATGATATAATTAATGGAATCTAACGATATATCTCGTCTGGCGGCAGTCAGTAGCAGTGATCTGTGGCTTAACGTTATTAGCGCTATAGGTCAGTGGTAAGACATGGGAGGTGAAGATAGTTCCGGCGCCTTCCATTTGAAAGTGCTTTGAGCGGGAGAATGTGTCAGTGAACCAGTGTCGTGAGGTGAAGCCAGTTGAGTTCACGTCACTGATCTCTATACATGGATTGCTGGCAGCTTGGGTAGCAGTAAGCCGAATAGAAGATGACTGGCGTAGTAAGATGGCAGCAAGCGCACGGTGCAGTAGACCACGAGGAGCGCGCTTGCTTTGTTTATGCTTAGTTCAGTGACGCCAGGTCTCTTGATTGTAGTTCCACGGGTGTTCTGTGCTGTGTTATTGCAAAGTAAATAGTAGTGTATTTTACGAATTTAGGTTCGTTGCCTTGTAGTATACTTGTGGATTACAAAATTCAATTTAAATATGTATGTGTTTATCTGAAATATGAACGAAGAAACATTCTACGGGGTATTAATATACCGCAGTATTCAGCTTATGGATGTACAAACAGAACCGATCAGCAGAAGGAGAAATCATTTCATCGGGGAGTTTTAATAATAATGTTATTTGCTTTACGTCCCACTAACTACTTTTTAAGGTCTTCGGAGACGCCGAGGTGCCGGAATTTAGTCCCGCAGGAGTTCTTTTATGTGCCAGTAAATCTACCGACACGGGGCTGTCGTATTTGAGCAACTTCAAATACCACCGGACTGAGCCAGGATCGAACCTGCCAAGTTGGGGTTAGAAGGCCAGCGCCTTAACCGTCTGAGCCACTCAGCCCGGCTCGGGGAGTTTTATACTGTACATAAGAATCTTCCTAGGGTAGTGTTTTGAGTTTTAGGTTTATTGTATCTTATTTCGCATATTGTCCGCTTCTGTGGTGTAGTGGTTAGCGTGATTAGCTGCCACCGCCGGAGGTCCGGGTTCGATTCCCGGCTCTGCCACGAAATTTGAAAAAGTGGTACGAGGGCTGGAACGGGGTCCACTCAGCCTCGGGAGGTCAACTGAGTAGAGGTGGGTTCGATTCCCACCTCAGCCATCCTCGAAGTGGTTTTCCGTGGTTTCCCACTTCTCCTCCAGGCGAATGCCGGGATGGTACCTAACTTAAGGCCACGGCCGCTTCCTTCGCTCTTCCTTGTCTGTCCCTTCCAATCTTCCCATCCCTCCACAAGGCCCCTGTTCAGCATAGCAGGTGAGGTCGCCTGGGCGAGGTACTGGTCATTCTCCCCAGTTGTATCCCACGACCAAGAGTCTGAAGCTCCAGGACACTGCCCTTGAGGCGGTAGAGGTGGGATCCCTCGCTGAGTCCGAGGGAAAAGCCGAACCTGGAGGGTAAACAAATGATGATGATGATTTCGCATATTCCGGGAGCAAAATGGCAATTAATTTTTGTAGGTTTCCTTTCTCGAGACCCGAACATCTAAGATCATCGATTAGGAGTATTAGGCGGGAGAATTGGGAGCCTTCTAAAACAGCTGTTCTCTGCTCGGATCACTTAGAGGAAGACTGTTTTGATAGAAATGGACAAACTGTACACCTTAGAAGTGATGTACAGCCAACTGTTTTCAATTTTACTGAACATTAACTGCAAGTAAAGATTTACTTATATTTTTTCTCATAATTAAACTGACGGTTTCGATGAAATAATTGACGTGACCTTATAACAATCTTGGAAAATGAAGTCTGGAAGAATTCTAGACCTTATTTACATCAGTAATAATTATGGGTTTCAGACACTGGAGTGGTGGGAGAAGGGAAAGTGTGGTGGATGTTTGGGGCTATCCCATTATACTATTCATGGTATTTGGGACTCTTTTAACTGGTGTTACATATTTCTCTATCGCTTTGCTAGCTGAATTTAATTAAAGAGGTCTGTAATAGTAAATTAAGCTGCAGGTAATGTGATATATTGACAAGTTTTGAATATTTGCTGGTTTTATAAATGTGTACATTTGCTTCAATGATATTTTAATTTGATAATATGCGCGTTATTTCATGGAAACAGGAAATAGAAATTCATTATCAAGCACCGATTACGATATGTCGAATCTAGGCCTGTATATTGAGCTACGTTTATAGGTACATCATTTTAAGAATGCATAATTTCGTGGCATACATGTATACAATTTACAGCAATGTTTCCAGAAACTGGTTTTCACTCGTATTGTGTTACCGATCGCTAATTGCATGCATTCAGCACCTAAGTTAATATTTGTCGGCCGTTATTATACACTCATGTTTATTGCTATCCCGGAGATTTACTGACCTCGGAATGACGTGTCAGTGATCCCAATGTCCTTATGCTTTGAGTGAACATGTCTCTAGATTTTTAATTATTCCAATGCGCCATTAATTGCGACTTAAAATTGACTATATTATCATTGCTTCCCCATAAGGAAAGCTCTATAGGTTGGGTACGCCAACATGGCGAACCGCGCGCTCAACTTGGTGTACTTTCTCCTGCTGCGGAGACCTGCCATCAGCGATCCATGTATAGAGATCAGTGGTTCACGTATAGGCTGTAGCGAGTGTCGATACTTTTCTGTGTGCTGTTGTGTGCTGTTTCAGTACAGTATCGACACTCGCTACTGCCTATACGTGAACGCGACTGGCCTCACCTCACAACACTGGCTCACTGACACACACTCCCGCTCAAAGCAATATCTTCCTTGTAAAGATATTTCTGAATTGGCCCAGACTGTATTTAGCTTGCATAGTAAGTTAAAGATTTTTGGGAAAGACCTTCAGACTAAAACATTTTCTCACTTCAAATGTTTGAAGAAAATTACTGAAAGCCTTCCTGACGTTCAGGTGGAAACTGAAGATTACATGAGTAAAATGTCTGGCCTTGCTGAAGAAATCAATGGCAGATTTAATGATTTGAGATCACTGAAACCTTCATTTTCATTCCTGGAAAATCCTCTTTCTGTTGATGTTGTGGGCGATGGCAGTTCTGTTACATCACCAATAACAAAGGATACAGCAGCTGTAGAGTTGGAGCTACAAGAACTGCAAGAGGTCGAAGGACTAAAAGGACTCGAGGTGGCATTTCTACCATAGAATTTTGGAAGAATGATCCAGAAGAAAAATACACACTAACGAAACAGTGTGCCAAAAGACTAATCTCAATCTTTGGGACTACTTATGTGTGTGAATCACTGTACTCAACGATTACATTAATTAAATCTACATATCGATCTGAACGAACTGATGAACATTTAAGTGAACTTGTGCGAACTGCGCTTACCAATTATCAGCCAGATTTCAAAAAACTAACAGCAAAAATTAACACTAAAAAGAAAGCACTTCCCAAAAGTGAAATCTCATTCCTTGATGTGCACCTGAAAAATAATGTTCTGTGTAGTGTAGAAAATAAATGTTCCTTCATTGGTTATAAAATGAAAAACTTGTCTTCATTTTATAAACTCTTTTCTAAACATGCTCCCAATTTTTTGTCTCCTAAATTTGCGGCTCCCAGAAGTAAGGTTAGTGGCCACCCCTGCTCTATAGAACACATTATATGGCTGGACAAATACTTAAAGATCACAACACTCGCACTAACCAACTACTGTAATTTAATGTACCGTAGCCTAACATAATATCCTAATGTAATCTCTAAAATAGCCTAACCTACGTTAACTCAATAGTGACTGAATTTCTATTTCTTAAGGAATCGTGTCTACCAATGGCTTTTATTTTCTTAACAATTATTATTATTATTATTATTATTATTATTATTATTATTATTATTATTATTATTATTATTATTATTATTATTATTATTATATGCATGAATGTTAGGACTCAGTTAAGAGCTCCGTGGTCGCCAACCCACGCTCCCTAGTTAGGAGTTCCTGACGCCCCTTTCAGTCACCTCTTATGACAGGCAGGGGATACCGTGGGTGTTATTCTATTGCCCCAACTACAGGGGGAAATCCATTTGGGTTGTGACTACGAGGCCCTTAGCTGAGTCTTTACATTGCTTTCACTTACTTGTGTCAGGCTCTCACCTATTCTAACCCATCCGACCTCCCCTGGTCAACACTTGTTCTTTTCCGACCGCGACGGCATTAGCGCATTCGAGGCCTAGGAAGTTTTTCATTTCCACGCACTTTGTGGCCTTCATCTTTCTTTTGCCGATACCTTCATTTTTCGAAGTGTTGGACCCCTTCCATTTGTTTTCTTCTGATTTTATTGTTTATAGAGAATGGTTGCCCAGTTGTACTTCCTCTTAAAACAATAATCACCACCAACACCTGGTACTATATAGCTGCATGGGTTATCAATAAACTAGTTACGAGTAGCTAAGAACATCACTCTTGTTGCACATGTGCAGAGTATTTTTGCCTTCGAACCCAAAGACATACCACATGAATGGATAACAACAGTTACCATACATAATTTAGTACACTCAACTCATGAGGCATTCAGTGTTTGTCAACATACTGGGGTAACCTTTTAGAAACGCAGTATCGGTAATTACTTTCTTAATAAAGAAAACGCTGAAGGTACTTTATTACAACTGTCTTTTAGTACTTTAAGTACAGTACTTCAAGTTCAGTATGTCATGTACCGGTAATCACAACATGACCCAGGTACTGTACAGATTTCTATGTTTCTGTCAATAAGATTACGTATTTGACAGATGATATTAACAAGAAACACAGTAAGACAAAGTTGTACGGAAGTAAAAGAGTAGGACATGAGCTTTTCTGTTGATTCTTGTTTCTAAAAAAAAAAATCAGGCTCTTCCTATTCAAATAGCTGTGGATGTATTAATATCATTTAAGTGCTATACAGTTATATATACATGAACAGTAGATGCCCAATTAAATTATTTATGAAAAATAGTTGGGTTTTTTTTTTTTTCAATGTACGGCACCGAAATCCTTTAAATTCGAATGCACTTGCCTTTGGTTACGCTCGCTTAAAGACCCAATATGGCGGCTCCATAAGAAGCATTCGTGACTTGACCTCCTTAGACAGACCTTGCAGGACGGCTGCGATCGCCGCGACATCTTGCGGTTCACCTTTTCATCTTCAGCTGTGTAATGGCGGTAAGGGACGTGTCTTTGAACAGCTGCTTTCTAGCGTGCACTTATAAAATTCATCGTGATAAAGATGCGTAATCACATATTTCCTTGCTTTATACAACAAATTTGGTCTAAATTATGCGCGGTAATCAAATTTTATAAAAATCGTGTTCGGAACACTTGATTGTACAAAATATATTTTTTATACCGGTACGGTACCGTACCTTTTTTTTTAATTAGTCCACATATTTTGTGTAAGGGGAGAAGATTAGTACAAATGGGATACAACTAATGTTATTTTCTTTGTACCAATCAGCATTCTGTACAGAAAAACGTAAATACAGGCTATATGTACAGTGCCGGTATTTAATAACATTCAATAAAATGAGAACACTGTACAGAAAAACGTCCATGTAAGCTAGATGTACGGTACAGTATTTAATAATACAATTCATTGAAATAAATAAATAAATAAATAAATAAATAAATAAATAAATAAATAAATGACTTGTGGCCTTCGGAGAGGCCAGATGCAGGTTTCGATTTGACGCCTGCGAGACAACGTGCGCGACCGTAAGAACGGAACCCTACCAATCACTAATTCTAATGATATCGGAATTAACCAATGAAGGTTAAAATTCCCAAACCGACCGGGAATCGAACCACGGGATCCTTTGAACCAAAGTCCATCACGCTAACCATTTAACCATGGAGCCAGACATTCACTGAAATCAGACAACTGCACAGAAACACGTCAATTTAAGCTAGATGTACAGTGTTTAATAATATTTATTGAAATAATCACACTTTGCGGGAATATACCCCCTGTGGGTGGGGCCGGTAGAATAACACCCACGGTATCTCCTGCCTGTCGTAAGAGGCCACTAAAGGGGGGCACTAGTGGCTCTTAACTTGGGAGCCTGGGTTGGCGACCACGGGCTCTTAGCCGAATCCTGGCATTGCCTCCAGCCCACTTGTGCTAGGCTCCTCACTTTCATCTATCGTACTCTCGTATTTTTTTACAAGTTGCTTTACGTCGCATTGACACAGGTAGGTCTTATGGGGACGATGGGATAGGAAAGGGCTAGGAGTGGGAAAGAAGCGGTCGTGGCATTAATTAAGGTACAGCTCCATCATTTGCCTGGTGTGAAAATGGGAAACCACGGAAAGCCGTCTTCAGCGCTGCCGATAGTCGGGTTCGAACCCACTATCTCCCGAACACTGGATACTGGCCGCACTTAAGCGACTGTAGCTACAGAGCTTGGTCTCCATCGTATCTGACCTCGCTTGGTCAACTGTTGTTCTCTTTCAACCCAGACTGTATTATGCTGCGAAGCCTAGGAAGTCTTTTATGTTCACACCCTTCGTCGCCCGTGTCTTTCTTTGCCCGATACCTTCATTTTTCGAAGTGTCGGATCTCTTCCATTTTTTCCCCCTCTGATTAGTGTCAATAGAGGATACCGGTAGTTGCCTAATTGTACTTCCTCTTAAAACAATAATCACAACCACCACCTGTGCAGAGAAATGCCAATGTAGGCTATATGTACAGTATTGAATAACATTCACCGAAATCAGTACACTGTACTGAAAAATGTCAGTGTAGGTTGTATGTATGGTATTTCATAACATTAATTGAAATCAACACATTAATTCAAGTCACCACACTGTACAGGAAATTGTCAATGTAGTCTATCACAAGTGAGTGGAAGCAATGCCAGGATTCGGCTAAGGGGCCCGTGCTCGCCAACCCAGGCTTCCAAGTTAAGAGCCACTGATGCCCCATTTTAGAGGCCTCTTACGACAGGCAGGAGATACCGTGAGTGTTATTCTACCGCCCCCACCCAGACGGGGTATTTTCCCGCAGTGTGATTATTTCAATAAATGTTATTAACCACTGTACATCTACTTAGCTTAAATTGACGTGTTTTTGTGCAGAATGCTGATTTCAATGAATATCCGGCTTCATGGTTAAATGGTTAGCGTGCTGGCCTTTGGTTCAAAGGGTGCCGGATTCGATTCTCGGTCGGGTTGGGGATTTTAACCTCCATTGCTCAATTTCGATGGTTCGGGGTCTGGGTGTGTGTGCTATCTTGAGCATTAGAATTCATGACAGTTAGGGATTCATTCTCAAGGACGCGCAGGTCGCCTTCCAGGAGTCAAATCGAAAGACCTGCACCAGGCCACTCCGAAAGCCACACGCCATTTATTTATTTCAACGAATTGTATTATTAAATACTGTACATCTAGCTTATATGGACGTGTTTCTGAAGTGTTCTCATTTTAATGAATGTTATTAAAAACCGAGCTCGATAGCTGCAGTCGCTTAAGTGCGGCCAGTATCCAGTATTCGGGAGATAGTAGGTTCGAACCCCACTGTCGGCAGCCCTGAAAATGGTTTTCCGTGGTTTCCAATTTTCACACCAGGCAAATGCTGGGGCTGTACCTTAATTAAGGCCACGGCCGCTTCCTTCCCACTCCTAGCCCTTCCCTGTCCCACCGTCGCCATAAGACCTATCTGAGTCGGTGCGACGTAAAGCAACTAGCAAAAAAAAAAAAAAAATGTTATTAAATACCGGTACTGTACATATAGCCTATATTGACGTTTTTCTGTACAGTATGCCAATTGGTACGGTAAAAAGAAAGTAAAATTAGTTGTATCCCATGTATCCTACTCTCCTCCCCTCACACAAAACGCGATTTTTATAGCATTTGATTACCGTGCATAATTTAGACCAAATTTGTTGTACATTATAAAGCAAGGAAATGTGATTACACGTCTTTATCACGGTGAGTTTTATAAGTGCACGGCTAGAAAGCAGCTGTTCAAAGACACGTCCCTTACCGCCATCACACAGCTGAAGATGTCGCGGCGATCGCAGTCATCCTGTCCACACCGCTTCGTGCTGGGTGAAGGTTATCAAAAGTTTTAACACATCCTACGTCAGGCGAAAGGCATATTTTCTAATCTGGAATCATGATATAAAACGAAGCGCTAATAGAACTAATAAATGTCTTGCAACTATTTTCTTATTAACGAAGGAAAACGTGTTGGCGGTGTTCAGCACACAGCTGACCATGTGACGCTGCAGTAGGTAAAAATCAACGAGCTAGAAAGAGGACTATAGAGTGGCTGTTGACAGTGGCGTGCACTGAACCCCATCTACCCCAGCTGCTGGGGCAAATAACTTTGTTTGATCATTTTCTAATTATTCCTTAGAATGCTTTGTATAGTGTTTAAAAAATTGCAAACATCTAAGCTAAGCCAAGCCAAGTACAGCTGTGTCGACAATACACCCGCACTACCGCAGTTCAGCTTCTCCAGCGAGCTGGGTTTCCTTGCCGGCGCAAAAGAGACCTACCCCCAGTGAAATTTAAGGTCGCTTGGGTGACGCATGCACTTGAAGCTTCCTTGTCCTGGGAGCGGTGCGGAGCTGTAGGCCCACCCCGACAGCAATTTACGGCGGCAGGCCAGCTAGCTTGGATAAGGTAATGTTAGTTTTAATAGAGCCAGTATATGAAAACAATTGTAATATAGAAGAATATACTTTAGTCTTGGGTTTCGGCGTATATACAGTTTTTTCGAGCAATTCATTGATGGTACGTGTAGAGTATGTGTTCCGATCTGTCTGTCTGTTAGGTCATCAGCCCAGAGGCTGGTTGGATCCTCAAATAGCACCACCAAAGGTTATGCGGTTGTAAGGAAACCCCAAAAACCAATGGCAGCACCAACATGAGGCATACTAGGCAAGATGAGGAGTGAGGTAGTTTACCATTGCTTTCCTCACTGTGTCAGAAAGTACTATTGCAGCACGACTGACCCTATGAGCAGCACCTTTCATAACACTCAGATGCATTAGTCGTGCTCTGAATGTCATTACTCAGCACTACCCATACCCCAGCAACTTTTATATTGTCACAGCCATGAATGAGACTGGGACTTTGGTGGAAGCTACACTTTACTCTGGCCTGTGCCAAGAGATGGATGCAAAAGTACTGTATCCATCAAGAAATGACAGCAGGCAGTGTGTTCCGATAGCCGCAAAAAAAAATATTTAGGTTGGCCAGCATGAACACAGAGTAAAGCGCGAATGGTTGTTTGTGATGTGGTATATAGTGAATTTTTGTAGTGTTCATCTTGGATTATAGGTGAAGGTTTCCGTGGTTAGGCCCTACCATTTTCACATAGGTAAATGCGGGGGCTGCTGTACCTTAAGGTCACTGCCACTTCCTTCGTAGTCCTAGCCTTGTCCTATCCCACACTAGCCATAAGACGTTTCTGAGTGGGTGCAACTTAAGGCAAATAAAAATAATCGGCATTACCAGAATCTTCGTCCAAACATATAGAAGTGAATTATTCAAATATATATATGATTTAAGATCATTAACACAAGAAGATCTCTTCTCTTTTTAAACAATTTTTACAACTTCTTGTTCTGATTTATTATTATTATTATTATTATTATTATTATTATTATTATTATTATTATGGGATACTTTATTACACCATCGTTCACTTCAAACCTTGCACTCCATAGCTCTAGAACACTTATTCTTTGTAAATGTTATTAATATTGGTTTTACATCCCACTGACTACTTTTTCGGAGACGGCGAGGTACCGGAATGTTGTCCCGCAGGAGTTCTTTTACGTCCCATTAAATCTACCGATACAAGGCTGACGGATTTGAGCGCCTTCAAATACTACCGAACTGAGTCCGGATCGAACCTGCCAAGTTGGAGCCAGAAGGCCAGGACCTCAACCGTCTGAGCGCCACTCAGCCCGGCGACATCATCATTATTATTATTATTTTCGTTTCAGCCATCTATGGGCTGCGATTACGCAACTTCCATTGCTTTCTCAAGTTCATACTCCTTCCTCTTTCGCCAGTATTCCTTCTTCCGTTGGCTTGCTCGTGCTCGTTCTTCTGCCGAGAATACTCTATTCTTCTTCGTTTTCCCATTCGCTAGGTCCTTCACCTCCGCAACTCTTTGCCTGAAGAATTTTCTGTTTGTTATATCTTCTGCCGTGATCCCACATTTTTCTAAATCTCGGTGGACTTCTTTTACCCATGGGACTTGTGTCTTCCTGTTCACCTGGAAGGTGGGGATCCTGTTGGCGAGTCTCTCCGATCCCATCCTTTTAATATGTCCGTAGAACGTCAATCTCCTCTTTTTCATTGTGGTGGTGATGTTTTCAAATTGTTGGTATAGTTCTTGGTTTGGTCTCATGCGAAACGTAAACCTGTCTGAGTCCAAGAATCTTTCTAAGGAACCTCCTTTCTTTCTTTCTTTTCCAAAGCTGAGAATCCCTTCGTGGTTATTGTCTCAGCTGCTATAAACATTCAGGTTTGATTATCATGCTGTAGTACTTGAATTTGGCCTGGTAGGAGAGTGACTTAGATTTGTAGGTGTTCTGATATAATCTAAATGCAGTTTCCATCTTTCTTGCACGTTCTTGAATTGCTGCTTTCTAATTCATGTTTGGAGTCAAAATCTCTCCTAGGTACTTGAATTTTGTAGCTCTTTTGATATCACCGTACTTCGTCCTCATTGTCCAGGTTGGGTCAGTGGTATTTTCAACAGTGAGATTCGAACGCACTATATCCCGAATGCAAGGTAAGAGCTATATGCCGCGAACAACGTAGCCAACTCGCTAAGTAGTAGCGGTTATATAGAACTGAAAGTCCTTAACTTCGTAACGTAGGCAGAGGGTAAGAGGTTACTAGGAAATTCAAAACATTGTAGGTGTGGCGCTGGAGAGCAAGCGTTTTGTATCATCGTTGTTCTCTATATATTTATTTTCAAAATGGCGGGTAATGTGCTCTGTAGGATACCGTTTAATAGTAAATAGTGTTCTTGTATTTTCGTTTCACCAACTACTTTTTACGGTTTTAGGAGAAGCTGAGGTGCCGGAGTATTATCCCGCTGGTATTCCTTTACGGGTAGGTAAATCTGCAGTACTGACAAAAAAGGTGGCATATTTGAGCACCTTCAAGTACCAAATACAGTATGCCAACTTAGCAGTGCCGGATTAAGGTGTTTGGGGGCCCTGGGCTATTTAAAAATGTACCTCTGTTTATCTGTGTAGGCCACCACGTCATGGCATTGAGAATGTAATTATATTTCTTTCCTTAACTGTTTAAAATCTTAAATTTCAGTATGCCACTTGAAAGATAAGGTCTTCTGCCCTGATCAAAATATACCGTATTTACGCGAATAATCCCCGCACGATAACTTTAGGTAAGCTTATTTTGAAAAAAAGAAATGCCAACTTTGGCGCAAAAAAAAACCGCATCCCAATTTCGTGCCTCAATTTTTTTTAAATGTGCGGGTAATCCCGCACCCTAAATTTAGGAAGGCTGATTTTGAAAAATGCCAACATTGACGCAAATAAAACCCGCACCCCAGTTTCGTGCCCCATATTTTTTTAATGTGCAGGTATTATTCGCGTAAATACGGTATCTAAGATACTCTGTTGTACAAACATTCCCCTTTAGAAATATTCTGTTTTTCTTCCGTTTTTCGTCTGCCATTACCTCGCCCCTGCCTCCAAAACCGAGCCTGCATTCCACACACTCATCCTCGATCCCGCCCGCCTTAATTGCGCCACCAACACAAATATAAAACAACTCTCTCCATAAAAACAGTCACTGTCTCCCAGAAAATTATTGTTTCAGTGCCTTAATTGTCATCTGAGGCCGTGTCACAACAACTGGCGAGTGATGCTGGCACGGGGTAAGGGTTAACCCCGCTCTGGTCCAGTCTCATTCACAATGGCAAACCTGGCACCATCATTAATGGCAAGGGCTGAGGTGCGATTCTACAACCGCCCACTTCATCAGCGGGCAGATCTTCAATAGTCGGTCCGTGGCGACCATCATCATGGCTACCCCTCTAAAGGTAGTGAGAGAAGTGTATGTGAGGGTACTTGCGGGGTCCGGGGGCAGCTACCCTGGTATCAGCAGTGGCGGCCTCTCTTGCCGTCAAACTTGGAGAGTACTTACCGGACTTGTACAAGATTATAAACACTTCAAGACTTATTTGCGGTGTAGTAACTTACAAATGAACTCTCCATCAAGAAACTTTCTGACTTCACTCTTCAAATTCAAAATTTTCTAAAATGTAAAACTTCAAAACTATGTCAACCGTGGAAGGACGTTTGGGGGTGGAGGTCTGTACCGGAGGTACACCCACTCCTTGCATTTAAATTAAGTGTCTTTTAGAAGGCCATCTGCAACTTGTACTTTAAACTATGTGGTAGAAGTAGTTTGAACGTTTTTTGACAGAGATCTCTACTGTCAACCTAGGTGCTCCCTCTGATGAGAGGATGGACAATTAAATTTCAAGAGAAACTGTGTAGTCATTAGTTGGTAAAACTGAATTGTTTGTACATTGTTTTTGGTATTCTAAAGTTATCAACACTTCTCTCTCTTCCCACCAACTCAATATTGTAGCCAATAGGGAATTTTGTACAGTTATTTCATTCACCAATAAGAAAATTTTGATATTTATTTGATTGTCCAATGGAAATTGGGGGTGTGTCAGGGATTCGGTCCAGAGAAATCTGGAACCTTCCTCTCCGCTATAAAAGCTGGGACATTTCGGGCCATGTTGTCTTTTTATCGTCCCAGTCAAGAGGTTTAGTGTATCTTAGAGGTGAAGCTTCCACACAGTGTGTAGAATTATTTGGTTTATTTTCCGGGTTGAACCATGTTGTTGTTTCCTGTACATTACGTACAGTTTGCCTACGTTTCGAATACATTGCAGTATTCTTTGTCAAGGCGACTGAAATACGCCTACTCGATCCGAGGTAATCAGTCTCCCAGATGCCTGGGACCCTCTTGTATTCCTCTTCAACTTGGCATTGAGGTGACAATGATTTTATAAACTTTAAAATCTATCTCGTAACTTTAAAAAATAAAATTCTTTCATCTAATCACCTCCATAGTATAGGCTTAGCCTCTGTAACATCGGGCCATAAGCCCAAAGAATTTAAAACCATATCTTGGAAGGGAACAGCTTAGGAAGGTAGAGAGTTTCAAGTACTTAGGAAGTACCATAGAGGAAAGTGGAAGAAATGATAAGGAAATAATCGAGCGTGAAAGACAAGCAGGAGCATTCCTGAGAAGTGTCAGAAGCCTGGTTTGGAGCAAGGATGTCCCTCAGAGAAGCAAAAGGGTGATATACAGGATGTACTATATACCTATTCTGATGTATGCAGCTGAGACTTGGGTAATGAGGCAGAGAGTCGTGAATAGAATACAGGCAAGTGAAATGAAATTTCTGAGAAGCAGGATAGGAGTGACAAGATGGGATAAGATGAGAAATGAGAAGGTACGAGATATAGTAAAAGAAGAGCCACTACAGAATAGGATAGAGGCATCTAGACTTAGATGATATGGACACGTGAAGAGAATGACAGAGGAAAGGATATCGAGGAGGATGCACGAAATGGAGATAACAGGTGAACAACCAATAGGAAGACCTAGAGACAGGTGGATAAAAGGAGTGGAAGAGTGTGTACAGAGAAGAGGAGAGGACTGGGCAAGAGTGACTAGGGAGAAGTGGTAGGAAAGACAAGAGGAGATTTCAACATGCTCCGCTCGCTACAGTGATTCTCTCACGGAGGGTGGCGCCGCTTCTACCTCTAGTGCAGGGATGGCAAACCTATGACACCGAACACGACAGACAATATACTAACATCTTTTACTGTTTTAACATGCAATAAATAGATCGGAGCCACCTCTGTGGTGTAGTGGTTAGTGTGATTAGATGCCATCCCCGGAAGGACAGATTCGATTTCCAGCTCTGCCACGAAATTTGAAAAGTGGTACGAGGGCTGTAACAGGGTCCACTCAGCCTCGGGAGGTCAACTGAGTAAAGGGCGGTTCGATTCCCACTTCAGCCATCCTCGAAGTGGTTTCCCGTAATTTGCCACTTCTCCAGGCAAATACCGGGATGATACATAACTTAAAGCCATGGCCGCTTCCTTCCCTCTTCCTTGTCTATCCCTTCCAATCTTTCCATTCCTCACAAGGCTCCTGTTCAGGATAGCAGGTGGGGTCACCTGGGCGAGGTACTTGTCCTCCTCTCCAGCTGTATCCCCTGACCCAAAGTCTCATGCTCCAGGGCACTGCCCTCGAGACGGTAGAGGTGAGATTTCTCGCCGAGTCCGAGGGAAAACCAACAGAGGGTAAACAGATTAAGAAAGAAATAAATAGGTCGGAATTCAAGCAGCATGGCATATTTTAACATTACGCTTTAATAAAGAAATAGGGCCTATGTCTCAATTAATTCTATGGCCATATTTTTACAAATTTTATTCAGTTAAAGCAAAAATATACCTTATTCTTACAATTTATATGTTTTTAAAACGTAATTTTCGGTGGTGTTTGCAGGATAAAATAATTAAACATTCAGTCGAATGGATTTATATGTAATGCAATCTAATACCTAAATGAAATAAAATGAGGGGGTTCATGATGATTTTAAAGGAGAATAACCCGATGGCACACTAAACAGTCAAAAGCAATAAACAGAACCTTAACTGACACACTAGTCGGTAAAGGTTTGCCATCCCTGCTCTAGTGTATTCTTATTGACATACACGACCATTTGAACACAAGGGGGCAAGAACGCGATCCTCGCGGCTGAATGGTAAGCTAAGATGCCGCCCGTTTCCACAAGTGCATTTCAAAGCCTTGTATTATAGCATAGGCAACGGTTCTGAAACAGGAGTTGGTAAATAATACACTAGAGATACCAGCTGCGCCACCGTCTGCGAGAGAATCACTACAGTGAACGGAATATCTTGAAATCGCAGCTGTTTGGCAAAAAGTTTGCTCCCCTGTACTCATCAATGTAAATAGGGGACTTTTAAAACTGTGTGGATATAGATATGGTTTAAAATTCTTACATGTAAACATTCTCAGATACTACAGTATACGTGTGACGTTTCTCTCTGGTAGAAAAAAAGCCCAAGAAGAAGAAATACAGGAGAAATGCATGATAAAAGAGGACAGTGTTCAGATGTACTCATCAACGTAAATAGGGGACTTTTAAAACTGTCGCCTATAACCTCAACCAAACGTATGCCAGTATATTTGTTTAGCCTGAATCTGTCTATGAATTCACTTTCACTATACTTCATTAGAACATTAGGCCGATGATGATATAATTGTGGTCGTTCTAGAACGTTGACCATTTCTACAATTTCTTCGTCGGAAGATGAGAAAGCCGTGGAAAATTTTAACAAACGTAATATTAGCTGCCGATTCTGAAGTACTGCGCACACATGCTCCAAGTTACCAAATGGATATCTCCTGCTCAGAGCCCTCCACGTTAGCAGGCGATTTATCAAACCGACAAGCGTATCTTATATTGCAACGCGTGCCCAAAACACAAGATAACCATTCGATACCGCTATAGGTTCGATATCTCACATTCCAGAAACCGGGCATAAGTCTGCTAACAATAGCGACTGCCTGACCATAACCAGGAAGCTATAATAAATATAAATAATTCTTGGTAATTCTTTGAAGGCTTCAATCCGTGGAATCGTTACAAAACTACTGTAACTTGCGATTAAATCCCGACTTCATTATCCAAATTTAAGTTCTGAAAATTTGAATTAAATCTGATTTTTTTTTTTTTTGGCATTGATTAAAATGATACTTTAAAGGGGAATACACTTTTATTCTAATTATCCAATGTCGAATTAACCAGAGTCAACTGTACATTAATTTACTGAAAAGTTAAAAAAGAAGTCTCATTCATATTTGACTAATCCTCATCAAATAATTCATACTCTGAGAGCAATATCATTGTTTAAAATTAAACCAATTATTGAAGAGCTACAGTACCTGGACCATGAAATGAGAATATTACACCATTTGTGGCTGGCAGTATGAAATTTCACAAATTTTATTTATCCATGGGAATGGCAGCATAAGCTGCCATAGTGGTCCTGAACGAAAAATAGTTATTTCTTACTCTAGCTGAAAATATCCACATCATCATATTTATGATAGTACAATGAAATATTAATCGACGAGAGTTACAGAAAAGGAGACACCATGGTGGAATGAGAAGGTGTGCCTTTGGAACTCCTGTAATATTTTGGTCTTATCCCTAGTCACCTTACCAGTAGGTAGTTCTACAGATGGGATAGATTCATGTTGAGTTCTTCTATTCTTAACAATACTGTATAAGAGTTTTTTTTATTTCCATCCTGCGTTAGTTTGGTAGCCAGATCTTCCTTGCATTTCTGCTTTTCGGTTACAACCAACTGTTTGACCTGTAATTTTTTCTTTCTGTAAAGTGGCAGCTTCTCCTCTATTTCATGTTTATCTCCCCCAGTTCTTGCTTGATATAAAGTTTCTGTCATTAATGGCCTTTTTAACCTTCAAATGGTCTTTTTATACGACTGTTACGGTCACACGATTTTCGTATACTTTTGGTAAAAATTTCTTAAAAATAGGTTTTAAAAGAAAAGCATGCAGTGTAATACATTTTATTAAATCCTAATATCATAGGCTATTGAAATAAAAATATTTTTGTTTCGTACCTTTCATTATATATTTACAGCCATCCTGAGTTTCCGGAAAAGTGTTCCAAAATGTTATTGTCAAAATGTTTGCACC
Source organism: Anabrus simplex (assembly GCF_040414725.1). Taxonomy (NCBI): domain Eukaryota; kingdom Metazoa; phylum Arthropoda; class Insecta; order Orthoptera; family Tettigoniidae; genus Anabrus; species Anabrus simplex. The sequence continues at coordinate 71,728,584 of NC_090275.1, read as the reverse complement.
CATATCAGACACTGAAATACTGACTTACCCAAGAAAGTCAAATCACAATGTTGATCACAATATCATGCACTTCAAAACAATATAATATTTTAGATGATATATACACAAGCACTAGAATGCCTCCGCAAAGTCACTCAGAGGAGCTACCAGAACTAGACTGCGCTCTCCTTTCTCTTTCTCTCCTTTCAGGCCTCCAAAAGTGCTGTAAATTGTGGTAACACTCCCTGTGAACCGCACAGTTACAATCCGGGCACCAATACCGGGTCCTTCCCCTTTTATTTTTTGTAGGTTCACAGATTATGCAGAAACGTTTCAGCTTTCCAGGAAGTTTGTCAAGCTTGTGTGCAGGGCCTCCATCTCCAGCAGGGCCTGGGATTTGTGGAGGAATATGGTCAGCTGAAGTTGATAGACATTCAACAATACTAATGAAATATTTTCTTGTTGTTGGCTTGAAAGTGTTCAAGCTGTACAGAACAAAAGCATTGAACAGTGGCAGGTCAATCAAACTGAAAAAGATTTTCTTCCAGTACTTGTGTGTACTTCTATTGCAAGTTGTATGATAAACGCACTTGTCGTTGACATCTACACCTCCCATATCCTGGTATTAGTGATTGATAAGTAGAGGCTTCACTGCCTCTAACCCTCTCTTACTTCGTACCAATCCATCTTCTGCACGGCACGCAGTTGTTAGGAGGAAGACTGGTTTTCTCCCTGCTCTTTGCTTGTATTTCACCAGGAAAAGCTCCTCTTGCCTGAAATACTGCTGTTTTTATCTGTACTGGAAGATGCTTGGAATTTTCATATATAGTACCAATCAAGTATGTGTTCCAAGCTATCAGACTCTTCATTAGGGGCACTTTGGTATACAATTGGTCTGTCCTTTGTCCAGTAAGTTGCTCTTCTCCATTACTTCCACGTCAACACGTTCAGTAAATAAGGTATTTGGACCACCAGATCATATCATTAATCATTTCCCTTTATCCAGCTGTAGCCGGGTAGGGGCAAATATGGTTCCTCTCCACTTTCTTCGGTCTTTCCACCACTCCTCCTCCAACACTGTGTCCCAGTCCAGGTTTCTTTCTATAATGCTGCGTTGGATGGTATCCTTCCATCTCAATCGTGGTCGTCCACGGCCTCTCCTTCCTTGGATTTGCATTTCCACCAGATCATACAGGTAAATAATCCCTGCCACTATATAGTTCCACATGCAGTACATAGTTAGTTTTACTGTCGCAAGACTCAAACTTTTTCAATCCATACTGCTTGTGCTGGTTTTTTTTTTGGGGAGGTACTGATAAGTGATTCATCAATACACATGTTCTGAGAAGGTACAAAATGCCTAGTAAAAGCTGAATTCAGTAGTTCTAATAAGTACCTAATTTTTAGCCAGGGATCGTAACCAGGTGCACCTTGACTGACAGGATTTGCAGAAGACAGATGAAGATAGGAACTAATGAGAAAAAACTTGTTTGCAGGCATCACAGAACTAAAAAATGGAACTTGCTGTGACTCCCTCACATCCCAATAATGCCTGACATTCTTTTTTATAATAATGCCCATGTTTATTATCAAACCAATAAATTTTCTCACATCTGCAACAGTTAGAGGTACCCATTTTTTTGACCTGGCATTGTGTTTCTGGTTCTGATTAGCTGAGATTTTTCCTGGTAAGTACTTGCCAAAAGGCTGTAGTCAAAAATAAATTTAAATAACTCAAAGGGGCACTATTTCTCGGGGGACAGTTTCTGATGCCAGGATTCCAGACAGTAAAGTTGGCTTCAATGGTTTTGGGGGGCTCTGGTGAGTAGACCGTAACACATGGATTTTGCGGTATAATATTCCTAGGCCTAGGCTTATTATTGTAATCACTGTCTGAATTCTCATTATTGTCTGAGCTATCATTATTACCTTCTAATTCATCTTCATCAGAAACAAAATCCGCATCGCTACGTGAACCAAATGAGAAGTCTGTCAGTGATCTGTCACTCATAACATCAGTGTCACTGTCATTATCACTCATATCATTCACGTCACTCGTTGTTTCATCCAACATCTTCCGAATGGAACTTGAACCTAAATTACTCGCCATTTCAGCAAAATAGCTGGTAAAAACAACGCCACGCGACAAGGTGCCATACTGTACTGCGCAGTCAAGGTAGCGAGCCTAGCCACTAGTCAAAAGAGAGACTGTAATCTGCTGTTTAAAATGATACTACATAGAGCACATTTGTGTGTTACTACGCATAATAAGAGCGTGCCTAACGATAGGCTGCGAAACAGTCGATGTATCATCGTTTCACCATTTGAGGGTTAATATTATCATTCCACCAGGCAGTTTCTTTAGGTTTTCTTATTTGACTCTGTCGTCCACATACTTTTTCTGCTGTATCAACCACAAACTTCTTCAGAATAAATAATAAAAAATATTACAATTGGAAATCTATGTATATAAAACGCTAAGGTGTATGTTTCATAAAACTCAAGCTCTTAAACCAGGGGGATTTAAAAGGTGCGGTTTGTACCAAAATTTTCCAAATCATCTCAATAGTACAGGGAAAATCTTGCATTTCTTGAAAAATCAACAGAAATACAAGGGCAAGTCAATAAGTATCTGCAATAAATTTTTATAATTTTTTACAAAAAAAGTACACACTTTTTATTGATATAATTTTTCAACAAAATGCTTTTCAATGCATATGGTTCACCATTTCACAAGCTTTCTGATACACTCTGCAAAACAGGTTTTTGGTTGCGCAGCAAGCCATGTATGCACTGTTTCCTTCACCTGTTGATTGGAGCTGAATCAACGGCCTCTTAGAGCATTTTTAAGTGGACCAAACAGGTGGTAATCCAACAGGGCGAGATCGGAACTGTACGCAGGATGCTTCAACACCTCGAAACGCAGCATCTGAAGAGCTTGAGCAGTGTGGGCGGCGGTATGTGGACGTGCAATATCATGCAACAAAAGACAATCGACCTCTGCGTTTGTTGTGAATTGCAGGTTTCAACTTGCTTACCAGCGTATCACTGTACCGTTCACTGTTTGCTGTTTTCCCCTTTTCGTGGTAATGTTCCAGGATTGGGCTTTGAGAGTCCCAAAACACTGTAAGCATCACTTTTACCGAAGAAAGTTAACTCTTGAAATTGTTTTTGACTGGGTATCCGGGATGCTTCCATTCCATGCTCTGACGTTTACTCTCTGGTTCAAAGTGATTGAACCCATGTTTCATCTCCAGTGGTGATCCGTTTCAGAAACGCTTCACCTTCGTTAGCATGACGGCCCAGTAGGTGCTGACAGATTCTCACAGATTGTGCTTCTGCTCTTCATTCAGTTGTTTTGGAACCCATCTCGAATAGACTTTGTGAAAGTTAAGCCTGTTATGCATGATTTCATATGCATAGCCATGGCTAATGTACATATGGTTTGCCATGTCATCAACAGTCTCATCTGTTATTCAGGATCATATCACGCACTTGTTCAATATTGGCGTCAGTTAGGGCTGCAGACGGACACCCAGATCTTTCCTCATCCTTCACGCTCGTGGGACCCCATTTGAACTGTCCAATCCACTGGTAAACACTTTGCTGTGGCAAAACATTGTCCCCATATTGTGCTGAAAGTCTTCTGTGAATTTCTGTTCCTGGTACACCCTGATGACTTTGCTGGCGGGACCTAGTGTTTACAGTGCACTATGTCTTCTGGTATGGGCTAGAGCAATTTTGTTACTTTCATAGATCTGTCTCAGCTTTATCCTTGGCTTTGACAAAATGAAAGTGACTGAGGTATGAGTGATGCTAATAATGCCATTCCTTCTGCAGCCAGTCCCTGCTATGAATGGTGTGAAAATGTTGCTCATAGGGTCAGTTGGTGCATGCATTTCTTTTTTTTTTTTTTTTTTTTTGCTATGGGCTTTACGTCGCACCGACACAGATAGGTCTTATGGCGACGATGGGATAGGAAAGGCCTAGGAGTTGGAAGGAAGCGGCCGTGGCCTTAATTAAGGTACAGCCCCAGCATTTGCCTGGTGTGAAAATGGGAAACCACGGAAAACCATTTTCAGGGCTGCCGATAGTGGGATTCGAACCTACTATCTCCCGGATGCAAGCTCACAGCCGCGCGCCTCTACGCGCACGGCCAACTCGCCCGGTTGCATGCATTTCAGCGGGCTTGGCAGACTGATATGTAACAGCAACTTCTGGCTCGGTGAGGAAAGCAACGGGAAACTACATCACTCCTCATTTCCCTAGTACGCCTCTTCAGTGATGCCTAGGCCATTTATGACAGCTGTTGGCGGAACTATTGATGATCCAACCAGCCTTCGAGCTGAGGACTAAACAAGACAAGGTACACCCTGAGACCACAAAAAAAGGATTAAGGAACACTGTTCTTCATTGGTGCAAACAGAGAGTGGTGCGGCCACCTTTACATCGCAACAGCGCATACTGTACTGATCTGATAATGCTGAAACAACGTAGACAACGTTGCCATCTAGCGGCTGGTGAGCACACGCCGCCATAGAGCCAATCTAAAAACAATTAGAGCAAAATTGCAGATACTTATTTTGACTTGCCTATGTATATTTATAATAATATTCCACCATGCAGTCACCAGGATTAAATGCATAGATTCACTGTCGCTAGGCAACGTACATAAGACAGGCAATACAAGTCAAGGAGCCATTTTAAGTCCATGGCGTAGGAAACCATTTTCGGTCTCCGACACGAGGTGCCATAATCAGTAGGTAATATTTGGAAATGTTTGTCTGGGTGTATGTGTGCAATGCGCAGCCAAATCTATGGCAAGCCGAGATTTGAAATTGTTAACAGAGGCATATTCTTAGATGAATCTTTTTACATGCCTTCATTAATTATGTTATTAGCTTTCAATAATTCATTTATGGGTAAAGATCAATATTTAACCGATATTCATTTCATTCACTTAAAATTTTCATGGATGGCTGTGTCAAAGAGCAATTCTTGCTCCAAGAAATGAAACTGTGAACATCATCAACAAGCAGCTTTTAAAAGAATTACTCGGTGTTCAGCAAATGTACAAGTCTATCAACAAGACATGTAATACAGATGAGGCTGTTAACTACACAACAGCTTTTGAAAGACTTGGAATCACCTGGAGTACCCTCGAACATCTTGGAGCAGATGATTGCGGCACAGATTATCCTTCTCAGGAATAAGAATCCTCCTTCCCTTTGCAACAGAACACAACTCTCAGTCAAGAAATTGATGCCGAATATTACTGAAGACACCATCGTGACCAGACATGCTGTGGGCGATGTAGTAGTCATTCCTAAGACTGAAATCACCACTTTGGATATACCATTCAATTTAGATGTCTGCAGTTCCCCGTTTCTTTGAGTATTGCTATATGCATCAACAAGGCACAAGGACAATCGCTTCAAGTTGTAGAACTCAGTCTTCGGAAATGGTGCTTCGTCCATGGTCAAATGTACGTGGGTTGTTCAAGAGTTGAAAAGGCAAACACACTATACATCTCAACTTCAAATGGAAAGACACTTAATAAAGTTTATCTGGAAGCTCTATAAGGAAAAATGAGTTTGTTTGTTATGCAACATGGATTTAATATTATTTGTACCACCCACCAACCTGGTATCTTAAGCCTGGAAAGTAAAATATAATTAAAAATAATGTAATTCATGCAGTTAACATATATATGCCTGACGCTCTTTTGCTTTTAAATAAATGGTTTAAAAAATATCTAAAGGCTGAATTATTTTTTTGCTATTTGCTTTACGTCGCACCGACACAGATAGGTCTTACGGCGACGATGGGATTGGAACGGCCTAGGAATTGGAAGGAAGCGGCCATGGCCTTAATTAAGGTACAACCCCGGCATTTGCTTGGTGTGAAAATGGGAAACCATGGAAAACCATCTTCAGTGCTGCCGACAGTGGGGCTCGAACCCACTATCTCCCGATTACTGGATACTGGCCGCACTTAAGCGACTGCAGCTATCAAGCTCGGTAATGGTTGAATTAATAAATGCGAGAAAAGTTGTTGGCACATGCTAGTAATATCTTAAATTAGAAGTTTAATCAATTTCATTAAAATAGAGACGATGATACACTTGTCATGATATAGGCTTTATGATGGGTTTGCCACTCCCAAAGGCATTTTAGAGCTACTGCAAGCCGAAACTTGTAGGCCGCTCCTAACATGGAGAACAGATGCCTTTTGTAGCCGCTCCTCTGGAGTACAGACGCTACAGATGATATGGGGTTTCAGTGGCATTTCCTCCACTGAGGGCCCATTTCCCTTCTATAAGGACTCCTCCGCCCTTAGCCGCTGGTCCTTATAGTGGGTCAGGCTATTTACCGCCACCCAACACACTGCGTGGAGATACTGGCTGTATGGTTTATTCCATTACCATAGCAGATTTAACTGGCCAGAGCAAAAATGGTGGAAAGATCGAGTAAGGTGGAGGGCTTTGGTACACTACCCTACCCAGAGAGAATCTGGAAAAGGGAATGGATGAAGATGAAGAAGATGTAGAATGCTGAGAAAATCTTTAATAATTCCTATGACCACTCTTGAATGAATTCCATATCCTTTAGAGATTCTATGTGAATTTAGAGATGTCACATATGCTTCCAAGCAGTAAAGCTTTCATACATACATAATACACTGGCTGACACATCTTCAACTAAATACCATCAGTACTAAACCATTTACACTGAATTATTAAAAGAGAACAATGGAATTAAAATCCATGGAGAAACTAGTACATGACTCATTAAAATCTAGAACGAAACAGCAAATTAAAATATGAATAGAAAGTGCATTTATCAATTCCTAAAACATCACGATTACTGGCAGGCTATTCAATAGTCTTAAAATTGTCTTTTGATGTGTTGATACACAAGGTCATGATGTAGTAAGAACCAAACTATGTGTCACAAATAACAAGGTGCATAAAAGATATTTAAATTAGGATAAACATCCTCCTAGTGTGGATCAGTCTAATTTTATGTTGTGGTGAACTTCAACTTCACTGAACCTTTTAAATATGGAGATCTTGCTAATGACAACTGCACGTAACACGTAAAACGTGTGAGATCTAAAAACAAAGAAAATATCTGAATTAAATTACAAACTAGAGAGAAAGAACCTCAAGAGGAATGTGGAAGTTAGCTAACAACTTACTCTCCGCTGGAAGTTTTCAGGCTGATCTGCAGCCTTGTTAGATTGCGACTGGTTCTCTGTGTATTGACTGAACGCTCGAACTGAGAGGTTTATTTATTGTTTTCTGTTTTTTTGATGACTTCAATTAATTCGTCAAATAAGATGTTCCATTTTTCATAAATCTTGTTAAGATTCCTGGTAGGGTTGAATCTTTGGATAAACATGTTCTCGAAAATATTGAAAAAATATATTGGAAGTAAATGAGATTTCTGAAAAACGGAACTTTTATTTGACAAGTTAATCAAAGTAATAAAAAAACGGAAACAAGAAATAAACCGTTCCCCAACTTGTCTTGTCTCGCATTAGTACCATCCACTTAGTTTTTATTTTTTTATAACTGGCTTTACGTGCACCAACACAGATAGGTCTTATGGTGACGATGGGACAGGAAAGGGCTAGGAGTGGGAAGGAAGTGGCGGTGACCTTAATTAAGGTACAGCCCCAGCATTTGCCTGGTGCGAAAATGGGAAACCACGGAAAAATATCTTCAGGGCTGCCGACAGTGGGGTTCGAACCCACTATCTCCTGAATGCAAGATCACAGCTGCGCACCCCTAACCACATGGCCAACTCGCTTGGTCCGCCCCCTTTACTCCCTCCCTCTCTACATAGTAAAAGTAAAATAACGAGATTAAAAGTCTCGTGTTGGCTCCAAGTCGTCTCAAGATTAGCAAGTTTTATGTCAATCAAACGAGTTTTCAGACGAGAGGATTCTTATTTTAATTCCACACACTTTATCAGTGTTTTTTAAATTTGTTTGTATAAATGTAATATTGAGCTTCTACTGAGGATGGCCTTTAGATTAGGCTGAAACACGTATAGATATCGTCCCATCTAATATAGATGGTTGTTTTGTATTGAAAAGGAGTATCATGAAAATACTTATTTGTAAAGTGATAACCGTCAATACGGAATGAGATTTATAACATGCAACAGTAGATCTTGTAAAGTTGGCATCCCAGGGGGTCTGAGGCAGTTCGAATGGTGACAAATCTGGGGATCAGGTAGGCCATGGCAGTGCGATAACATTGAAGAGGCATTCCTGTAGCATCCTTGCTGTGTGTGGCTGAATATCATCCTCCTGGAATAAATCATCTGAAAGCCCTCCCACGAGTGGCAACACGTGGCCAAAGGATGTCCTGCCATATGGCTGTGCCGTTATTGACCTTCAAATCGCTATTACAGATGACCGCCTTTCATATATCATGACTCCAGACTATCACACCAGCAGTGGAACGGATGTATTATGCCACAGAAAACACAAGATTGAGGCGCGTACCACGCTGTCTCCAGACAAGAATGTGGCTGTTTTCAGAGCACAAAAAGAGAACCTGGATAAAGCACTAAAGACAACCCAGTTCCAGCTGTCCAGGTTTTTCGCCTCTGAAGTCATTATAAAACAGACGCAACAGTGAGTAGGTGACAATGGCAAGACATGTAATGTGAGACTAAATTCCCTTCAGCAAATCGCCTGAAAATGGTTTGGGCCAATAAAGGGTCCTGTAATGATGGTGCTACCTGTCCTGGAGGCTGCACGAGGAACCAGTTGGATCTGTATATGGTTCTCCAAGGACTCAACAATAGTCTCTCTTTGTAGTCAATCAAGGGTTTCCTGAACCCAGTCCCCATGCGCACGTGCCCTTACGCATTCACTGGTCCTCTCACACTCTTAACAGTCTGGTCAGAATGGCATAGGTGATTGGCAATTCACTGATATAATCATCCAGCCTAGTTATAAGCTATAAATTTCATTTTTTGTTCCATACTGAAGTACTGAAGTACAATTACAAGAAATAAATTGACAAGAGGGTCCACCTTTTCAATACAATATAGTGTGGCTGTCTTCAGAGCACACAGAGAACCTGAATTTGGCACTAAAGACAACCCTGTTCCAGCTGCAGCAGTCCAGGTTTTTCGCTCCTGACGCCATTACAAAATGGACGCAACAGTGGGTAGGTGACAATATAGTGTGTTGTCAATTTATTTGTTATACATCCAGCCTCGTACATTCCAATAATGCGTCCCCTCTCAAACACTGTAAACTAGGTAAATTCTCTCCGATTCCATTGTAGATGCATGATGAACGGTCGCCAACAGTTCACTATGTTAACATTGATGCTTTCATGGCCTGCATCATCATAAGAAAATCTCGGCTGTTCACGAGGAAGTAAAGAGTTTCACCTTGTTTTCTCGACACAGCATAAGCCCAAAAGCCCATATTATGTCACTATGTCACAGTCCACTATGTTTGAGTAGCCTGTGTGAGACCTTTTACAGGCCACAGATGAGAGCAGATTCAAGGCCTCTCGTGGCCAGACCATTAAACTAATAATATTACTACAATAATCATTTGACTATGTGCCCAAAGTTTCCAGCAAATCGGCAATTACTTCTTGGTATGCGATTTTTATTTTGTCAGTGCATGTACATAGTAAAAGTACAATAACGAGTTTGGATGATATAAATTTGAAGAATTATCTCCATTTAGCAACAAAGGGAGTGGCCCTGATAAATACCCGACAGTAGGTATAAAATGCCTTCAATGTCAGAAAGAGAGAAGCAATCCACTGGTTGGAGTATTCTACAGTCACATCAGTACAATGCAAAAACAAACACATTCATACAGCGTGGTGATTCAGTATACATCCTTCAATAGTGGTTACATATTCTGAATACATACCAAAGACGTTTATTCATGATTTAGATAGAGCGAACATTTGTAATGAATGCAATGTCACGTTCTCCAAATGCTTCTCAAGGTGAAAGTCTGCTCTGAACATTTTGTGAGCGCACAAATGTGACTTCACGTGAAGCCACTACGGTTCCACCACTTGACATTTTTGTTATTTCAATAGAGACCCGTCAGATATGGTGGTTGCCAAGTCACTTGTAGTGCGACCATAATTAATGGCGGAAGCCAAGGTGATTTTTCAAGCCATCAATTTGCCGGTATCACCACGAGTATTTAGGATGTGTATTTTCTATATTTACAGCGGTTTGTTTTCAGGCCCACATTGCTGTATGAGAGTGGAAGTTGGGTAAACTCAGGATATCTTATTCATAAATTAGAAGTGTCAGACATGAAAGTAGTAAGAATGATTGTTGGTATGAAGAGAAGGGAACAATGTCATGAGGGTACATAGAATGGGGAGATAAAGGCTAATTTATGAATGAATTTGATGGATAAAGATGTACACATAAACAAGTTTTGGTGGTGGGAGTCATGTGAGGTGAATGGAAGAGGATAGAGAAAAATGGACTCAGTCATGGAGGGTAAGAAAAGTAGAGGGAGACTAAGACAACGATGGTTAGACTCAATTTCTGATGATTTAAAGGTAAGAGGTATAGAACTAAACATGGCCACAGAACTAGTCACAAACACGGGATTGCGCAGACATTTAGTAAATTCGCAGAGGCTTACAGACTGACCACTGAAAGGCATCACAGTCTACAGCAAAGATTTCTTTTTGCTACTTGTTTAGTGTCACGCTAAGACATCAAAGGTGTTTGGCGATGGAAGGGTGGGAAAGTGCTAGGATTGGGACGGTAGCAACCGTGGACTTAATTAAGGTACAGCCTGGTGTGAAAATGGGAAACTATAGCAGACCATCTTCAAGGCTCCGATAGTGGGATTCGAACCCACTACCTCCCAAATGCAAGCTCACAGCTGCGCGACCCTAATTGCAGAGCCAATTCACTCGGTAACAAAGATGTATGTATGGATAAATAGAAGTAAGTATGAAAGACTGTACGTAAAGAAGGAATTTGTAAGAGGTACAGTTTATCAAGGACACATCGCATTTATTCCATAAATTTTCTATCACAGCAAAATGCATTTTTATAAGGTCTGATTAAATTCTGTATAAAAATTACAACAAAATCTCTTTTAAAATCTTAATAATTTTAAAATGGTAAAATACATAAATTTAAATCTTACATTTGAGAATACTTTCATCATATGAATTTATAAAAACATACTTTGTATCTAGTCAAAAAGCCTGTTAAATACTTTCATCATATGAATTTCTAAAAACATACTTTGAACATAGTCAAAAAAACCTGTTCGTCTTTTCATTCCGAGACAGAACAATCATCCTTCTCTTACTTCTCTGGCTTACTTTCTGCCTCACTTACAGAGAGAACGGCTGAATGTAATGGAGAATTTAACTGAGATTCAGTCCATTGTGAGATACCTTCAGGTTCCATTAGACTAAACTGATGAGGTGGACTAGGGACTGAAATATTGGTTGAACTTAATTTTGTGTGCTTTCTCACTTCGTCGAACAACAATTTCAGCTCATTTTTGAGTTCCCGTGTTTGTTTAGTCTGTGCAACAACGGTGCGATCATTACTAACAGTATCATCTTGATCGGACACCTCTGTTATTTCCGCTGAGTCTAACTCTACGCTTTTGAAACTTTCTTTCCCTTTGACAGGCGAGATAACAAGAATTTCTGGTGCAGAGTGTTCGCGATGCGATACAACAATAGAACTTAACATCTGCCACGAAGCGTTCACAGTAGCCAAGGAACTTTTGCTAGAATTGGGGGAAGAACAGACAGGTCGTCGTGGGGTTGTCATGACATTCGTAGCATCAGACGGCAAGGAATCAACATCTGTGAAATTATCTGTGAGGCCTGACATGGTGGTGAGAGACTTGGGCATATCTTCTCGAATGGATGTCTTCAGTGAGGTCAACTGCTCCGCAACCAGCACCTTGATGTCTCTACAACAGAAGTTTGTAATGGTTTAACACTATGATAGTACACATTATAAACAAACCTTGTAGTTATTAATCAAATTTTCATGTAAGCTTTGTCTTTTTGGCAACCTCCAAATGGGGGAAGCAGAAATAAATGTATTCTCTCTCTCTCTCTCTCTCTTGGAACATCTTTAAAATGGAATGAAAATAATAATTCAAAGTCTTGTTTTATTCAGGCCCACTTACAGCTGCACCATGGCCCCTTTAAAGGCCCAATGCGCAAACATTCTCATGCATCAATATAAAACGGAAGAAAAGGCAAAGTTACGTTAGTAATATAATTTAGCCATCATCAAATTTTCATTAACTCAATGAATATTTAATTTTTACAACCACATGGTACTCGAAATAAACTTTTTAATGTATTAGATCATTACAAGATATTAGAATCATTCCGTATTGACATTTTTCACTTTACAAAGGAAAAATTTTAATGTATCCTCCTAATTCAATACAAAACATACTTCCATCATTAGATAGAGCAATAAAATTCAAACATGTTTCGACTCGTCTGAGCAACATTACAGATTGGAACTTCATTGACGGTTTCCACTATTGTCACTTACAGTTTACCATGCACCTGTTACTTCTCTAACACAGCTTCTCAATTTTGTCGCTGCCCTCCCAACCATTTAAAATAAGGCAAACACACCTAGCCAACACTGGAAATAATCTTCGAGAATGGGACCGCTAAATTGAGAAGAAATTGAGAATGCTGCAGTTCTAAAATTTTAAATACATCAACGTTTTTCCATTACTTATCACATACATTTCACCTGGCACATTGTCTCCTCTCAAACTTGGTTTCTCAAGCTTTCTTACTCCCCTCCTAGCCATTTGTGGGATGGTGTTTCTACAAAGACAGACTGTCAGCCTGAATTTCAATACAGTGATTTCGTCCTGTTTTTGAATTGTTACCAAACTAAAAAAAATTTAGTCTAAGAGGGCCGCAACCTCACTATTAGCACTTATTGTTTTGTTTCCGTTTGTATCATTTGTTTTCTTTTCTTTTCTTTTCTTAGGTTTAGCACATTTTTTGGATTTAATTATGTTTTATATTAACCTTTTATTGCTGAATTTGTCTCAGTGAATTATTTTTTGCTCCATCTAGTGTTGTAAATATTGTATATTGTTATTGTTTTTATTTCTGTCTGTCTCTTTTGTTTTTCATTTGTTCCTTCGTTATATGTACAGCACATTTTTAGCTTGTATTATGTAGATTACTTTAACCCTTTCAGACCTGAATTTTTTCCCACCAACATAATTTTTTTTTTTTTTTTGAGAGTCACTGGCTTCTTAAGGGGTCCATAAACATTAGCAAACATAAAAAAAGAAATATATTATTTTTACTGACACACAGTAGATCCTATTGAAACTCCACTGTGGGACGTATCTCACCTCTTCTTCTCTGTGTTCATGTACAAACCACACTACGAGGGGCTATTGCTTTTGTTCAGCCACTTGAATGTAATTTACATTTTGTACAATAGATCGTCATAAGATAACTAGAAATGGCATTACAAATGCTATTGCACATCTCCAACATAGGCATCATTAATTACTTGCCCCATTATTTTCTTACATCCTATGAAATCCACTGAAACAATTACGGTCCTTGTTGAGGCACAGATGTACATTGCATTTGTCACAAGGGAAATGCAATCTCCCAGTACAGCCCCGCTTCTTACACCTTCCTGCCTCTTTCTGTTGATTGTGCTGAGGCATAGGATCAGTTAGATCCTATTGAAACTCCACTGTGGGACGTATCTCACCTCTTCTTCTCTGTGTTGGTGCTGCCTCTACTTCTTGTTCAAGCGATCGTCTTTCACGAATTTTTGTATATATCGCTTTACCAACCTTCAGAAGGCTCTCTGCAATTCGCATGCGGAAGTGAAGCGGATCCATAACTTGCTTTTTAGGTACACCAGATAACTCACAGTCTCTCCGATATTCAATGCAGCTGTTACACAGAATTAAATCCACAGCATGAAAAAACATTCTCAGAAACCACTTTCTTGACCTGATATAAATTCGGTAGAGACTGATTAGTTAATCAAGGAGATCTAGTGTACCCATTCCATGATTATGTAGTTTCACAATTTCAGGGAGTGTAACGTCAACATACTTGCTTGTTTTTGAATCCCATTGTAGAACTGTATCTTCTGTCCCGATACCAACAAAATTGTATGCAAGTACAACAGAAGGATTGTCCATCCACTTGACCATCACCACATCATCATTACTAACAAGCTGATCACTGGAACCTCTTCCTTTCTTCTTTGCATCACTGTCTGATATTACAGGTGGACTAGCAAACCTGTTTATTCGGCATGTACCTGCTGTCAGTATGTTGTTACTTCTTAGAATGCGGAACAAGTTGTAAGTTCAAAAGAAGTTATCAAAAAATAATTTGTGACCACGCTTGTGAATTTGATTTGACAGATGGAGTACCACGGCTGCCCCTAGTCCTAACTGCTTTACATTATCTTGATTTAGTTCCGTTGTGCTGCCCTGATATAGTAAGAAAACTTACGCTAAAACCACTTTTGCCATACAGAACAAAAATGTTGATCCCCCAAGGGTAGGGCTTACCCTTGACGTACTGTTTCAATGAAAAATGTCCTCTGAAGAGAACCATTTGCTCATCGATACAGAAGTTTTCTTCTAGTTGTAACTGCAAGCAGCGATCACATACAGTGTTGTAAAGAGGGCGTACCTTGAACAGTTTATCACTGCAATCGTCAGGTATATCTAAATTGTTCACGATATGCAAGTTGTTGTGCAACTGGAGAATCTGTCATGAGTCATGTTATCTAGAAACATTGATATTCCTAGTGCACAGTCCTAGAAAAGTCTCACTCTAGGAAACTGCAAGCAGCCAACGGCAATATACAGAGCAAATAGAACCTGAATCTCATGGCTTGTAGCTGGTTTGAAGTTGGTTACGATGTTCTGCAGAGCATAAATATTAGTACACTCTGCAAACATCGAAATCAGACAGTTTGATATACCTAAGGAAATAATTTACAGGTACTAGCACTTCATCACAGTTCCCTTCTGCAGCCTCCCATTCAAGGTCAGGAATAACTAATGACGTTCGACACCACCTTTTGTTCTTCTTCTCAGTGATAAAATTTGCATAGGTTTCTTGAACCAATCCTTGGGTCGAAATTTCATCCTCTTCACCTTCTCTCCCTTCATCACCTGATAGGTACCGAGTTTTCTGTTGATAGTCGGCTCCAGTTCTCAGCGAGGGTCTAATATTCTTATCATGATGAATTACATTTTCCTCATCACTGAGGAAGTCCTCCACATCAGATACATCACCTGCTTCCAACGAATCCAGTATCTGAGATGCATCCAAGCATTTGTCACTTGTGTCAGATGGACCTAAAAGAAATAAAACTTTGTAATTATATCCTGAATAAGAAAATAAAACAGTTATAGGCTATTCAGATTGATATAATTTACTTCACTAGACCCACGAGAAATCCTGCCATGTTAAAAATTTCAAATGTATTCACTAGTATCTAGACCTAATATGTAATAATTATTGTTACAGGCAGTTACAGCAATCACTTTATTTTATATCATGCTTATAAAAGTCAATTATACTGTCAATGTATACTTCTTGAAGTGAAAAGTAATTGAGGTTATACATCCCTTATGTAAACAAACCTTGAGACTGGATGGACATGATCATGTACATACTATTTTATACACAGATGACACATCAATGGAAGGTTACCCAGTCAAACTATTCCCATCTAATCATGGTATGTGCAATTTACTTTAAATATTAGTAGTTCTAAACCATACAACAATGTTAATTTACTAATAAAATCGAGAAATATAAAGGTCTTACCTGATGAATTCTCAGCCATGGTTGCAAGCTAATGCTCATTTATTCCTCAACTTTCATTAGTCCCCGATAGATGGTACTAAGTTACCAAAAGCAGAAGCAGGGAAGTGCATGAACATGGACAAGCCGTTTCAAAAGTTGTACGTAGACTTGAAGCATTAGAAAAAGAATGCAGAAAGCTGTGTACATGATCATGGACACTGGGTCTGAAAGATTTAACCCCCTCCCCCCCCCCCCCCTTTATTTCACTGAAGATGATTCAAACGAGTCAAAACATGTTTGAATTTTATTGTTCCATCCAATGATGGAATTATGTTTTGTACCGAATTAGGAGGATACATTTAAATTTTTCCTTTGTAAAGTATTAGATCATGTTCAGTACATATTGAAGAGATGTTAAGTACAGAACAAAAGTGGGCAACCAACAAACACCAGTGGAACCCATGAGCTTCCAATTTCGTGTCAGACGATCTTATCACCTGAGCAATGGTGGCCGAGGTCATATCAATCAATCAATCAATCAATCAATCAATCAATCAATCAATCAATCAATCTGCACTTAAGTTGTCACCCGGATGGCAGAATCCCTTATCTTCTCAAAGGTTTGAAAACTACTGAATATCTCCCTTGGTTAATTATTTCAATTCCTCATCCTTCGGGCTGAATACCCAACATACATACTCATCCTATAAATAAATATTTGCCCTAAACTGGAGTGTTGAAATTTTGTTTGTTGGAAAGGATTTAAGCTACAAGTCTGGATGGCTGTGGGTTTGAATCTCACTACTGTCTAGTGGGCCATTTTTGTGGCCATTTTTGTTCTATATTTAACATCTCTTCAATTGTACTGAAAATAAAAACCTACAACCTGTTTTGCAGTCTTTGACCAGGTCAGGGATGTGATGAATGAACCAGATATAGGCTATTAAATGAGGATGGAGAGTGTTGCTGGAATGAAAGATGACAGGGAAAACCGGAGTACCTGGAGAAAAACCTGTCCCGCCTCTGCTTTGTCAAGCACAAATCTCCCATGGAGTGACTGGGATTTGAACCACGGTATCCAGCGGTGAGAGGCTGACGCGCTGCCGTCTGAGCCATGGAGGCTCCTTCAATTGTACTATACGATTTTTTTTTTTTTTTTTTACAATTTGCTTTATGTTGCAGCAACACAGACAGGTCTTATGGCGACGATGGGGCAGGAAGCGGCTAGGGGTGAGAAGAAAGCAGCCGTGGCCTTAATTAAAGTACAGCCCCAGCAATTGCCTGGTGTGAAAATCGAAAACCATCTTCAGGGCTGCCGACAGTGGGCTTCGAACCCACTATCTCCCAAATACTGGATACTGGCCGCACTTAGGCGACTGCAGCTATCAAGCTCGCTAGTTCAAGAAATGAGAAACACTGATGAGGAACCAAGAGAATCACAAGGATATATAATTTACAAGGGAATATCAGTAAAAAGAGTAATGAAGCAATGTCCACAATTCGGAGTGGGATTCGTAGTCAATCTCAAAATAACCAAGAGTCCATAATAGAATTTAAAGTACAATGTCCCAGGCTCTCAACACTAACTATAAACGCTGCAAGTAGAATACATACAATAAGAAATTCTCGTGGTTAAAATTCCTGACCCTGCCGGGAATCGAACCCGGGACTCCTGTGAGCAAAGGCCAGTATGCTAACCATTTAGCCATGGAGCTGGACAGCACAAATAAGAACAAACAGGAATGGCATAAGACGAGTGGAATTCTGCAGAAACCATGACATGATCTCAGAGTCAACATAGTACTTCAAGAGAAGAACAAATAAGGTGAAAACTTGAAAACACCCACACCGGCACAAAGGAGAATGGCAACTGGATCGTGTTTGTATGGATAAGAATTACCACAGGGAAATCTGCATGCAAAGTGAAACTCCTGAGAGGGACAGATACCGGATCAGATTATTACTTGATAAAAAAAAAAATTAAATTCACCCCACTGACAAAGAAAAGAATTACAAAGAACAAACTAGGAATATAAAAATAATTGATGAGTTAGAAGAAATAATTCCCAAATTAAAACAAATAGCTGAACAAGCAGCCCCAATAAATCCAAGGAAAAAACACCACTGGTGGAATGATGAATGTGATAAAACAGTGGAAGATAGACATCATGCATAGAATAAAAAAACAGAAGAATCACACTTGGAACCCACAAAACAAAGATAACCCAAAAAATAATTAGGAGGGTTAAATGCCAATACCAAAAAGATAAACTTCTAATGATAGAAATAAATAGCGAGAAAACACTTAAATTACTACAAAATATTTAGCAGAAAACTACAAAGATATGATCCTCTAACATTAATGTTAAAAGATAAAAATAATAAGATGGCCCACAGCAATAGAAAAAATACAGAAAGTTTAGCAGAAATATTTAAGAAATTACTAACTTGCAAAGATCCCCAAGAATGTCTTCAAATAATCACGGAAACCCCAATTTAAATACCAGCAGAAAATATAAACCCACCCACAATCCATGAAGTCTGCAATGCTTTGAGAGAGCTCAAAACTAAAGCAAGTGGATAAGATCAAACATTTGTGGAAATACACAGCAAAACCAGTGAAAATATCATTAACATAAATGCATAGTGAAAATCTGGAACAAAGAAGAACTACCAGAACATTGGACTACAGCTATAATATATCCAACACATAAAAGGAGAAAAATCAAATCCAGATAACTATAGAGAAATTTTCCTTATGGATTGCACATGTCGAGAATTCTATACAATCATCGCGAAAATCAACTTGAACTCAAACTAGGAGAATTCCAATGAGGATTTAGGCCCTGGACAAGCTGCCCAGAACAGATAAATCACCTTACAATTAGTAATGGATGTTGACAACAGATGGCAAAAATAGGCTGTAACCTTTGTAGACTTCAAAAAGACTCATGATTGAATCCACAGAACTTCAATGAAGAAGATACTAAGGAATTTTGGAATTCATCCTAAGTTAATAGAAATGATCAAATTAACCCTAACAAACACCAAATCTAAAGTAAAATTCAGAGGAGAAATATCTGAGCCATTTACGATTAAAACAGGTTTAAGACAGGGAGATGGTTTATCACCATTACTTTTCAACTGTGCTCTAGAATATGTGATGAAGGAATGGTACAAGGGAAATCCTAAGAACATTAAAACTGGAACAAAGAAAGATCCAATAAACTTAAATTGCTTGGTATTCACAGACGACTTATTGTTACTAGCTAACAACACTCAAGAAGCCAGAAATCAAATAACAAAACTATCAGACAGAGCACAAAAAAAAAAAGGACTCCAAATATCATTTGAAAAGCCTGAGCTAATGATAGCACATCCACTAGTAATAAACCACATAACAATAAATAAGAGGAAAGTAAAAATTGTGATACAATTTAAATACCTAGGAGAAATTATGACATACAACTTGGACGAGAAACCTGCATGGCAAGAAAGAACTGATAAAATGATTAAAACCTCAAAAATGAACATGCTCTACGTACAATAAAATAAGTCTGTCGATCAAAACAAAATTAAAACATTACAGGATAGTCGTTTAACCAGAGGTGACATACAGAAGAGAAACATTTAATTCACTCAGAGACACAGAATCGACAAAATCCTAAAAGCATAGAGAAGAATAACTAGCACGTGCATAAATTAAAAATATCAAAAAGATGCATAATGGTGGGTAGTGCCAAATGAAGTAGCGTACAGAGAACTAGAACACATCACACATACTATACAGAAGAAGAGGATCTCTTTTTTTTTGGTCACATTATGAGGACACCAGAAACCATAATCACCAAGAAAAAGTATAGAGAAACTCTGGAATCTGAAGCAACAAGTAGGATGGTTTAAGAAAATTAGAGAGGATATCATATTACACACCCACCCTCACGCATAGCTTGGAATCTACAGAGTTAACCAAACCAAACCGAACCCCAAGGCACTACAGCCCTTGAAGGGCCTTAGCCTACCAAGCGACCACTCCTCAGCCCGAAGGCCTGCAGATTACGAGGTGTCGTGTGGTCAGCACGATGAATCCTCTCAGCCGTTATTCTTGGCTTTCTAGACCTGGGCCGCTATCTCACCGTCAGATAGCTCCTCAATTCTAATCACTTAGGCTGAGTGGACCTCGAACCAGCCCTCAGGTCCAGGTAAAAATCCCTGACCTGGCCGGGAATCGAACCTGAGGCCTCCGGGTAAGAGGCAGGCACGCAACCCCTACACCACGGGCCCCGAGTTAACGAGACAAGAAAATTCAAAACTCCAAGCTGCAGAAATGAAATTCCTGTGCACCATGATACAGAAGACTAGGAAGGACAAGTTCAGGAATGATAAAGTCCATGAGGAGGTGAGAATAGGAGACTCCCTGCTGCAGAGGATCCAGAAAGCAGGACTGAAGTGTTTTGGCCATGTAAGTAGAATGACTGCAAGCAGGACTGCAGGAAGAGAATATGAAAGAGAAGTAAAAGGAAATAGACCAGTGGGCAGACCTAGAGAAACATGGACCAATCTGGTGAAGAAAGATGTCGAGAAGAGGGAGTACGATTGGGAGAATATCATGAGAGAACAGTGGTTCATGGACAGAGATGGAGGGGGCTCGTGTACCACACCCAGGCTACTGGAGATGGTCAAAGACAACGATGATGATGACGACAACGATGATGGAGGAACTAGAAATAACTCTTAGACAATTTGCAAAACAAAATAAAAATTTAAAGAAACTGAAAAACAAAAAAATAAAATTTAAACCATAAACAGACTAATGACATACAATGAAAAGGATATTTACAGATGAGGAACGACAGAAAAGATCAGATGATCATCAGATTAAATCATCTGATAACCTAGCAGGCATCAATTTTTGTAAATATACCAAGTCTTTCATAGTGCAATGACAATGCCTGTGGCTCCAAGGAGCCTATGCAGTGGCCTCCACTGGCCATGTGTCGTGGTAGATGTGCCGGTTACCAACTGATTAGCCCAAGTTGGCAGACTGAAGCGAAACTCTGGTAAACAAGAAGGAGTTACCTGGAAAATTTATAATTTCCAATAATGGACTATTTATATTGGAAATAAGGATTTTCTTTTTTTAATAATTTGCTTTACGTTGCACGGACACAGATAGGTCTTATGGCGGCGATGGGATAGGAAAGGCCTAGGAGTGGGAAGGAAGCAGTCGTGGCTTTAAATGATGATGATGATGCTTGTTATTTAAAGGGGCCTAACATCTAGGTCATCGGCCCCTAATGGTATGAAATGAGATAAAATAAAATGACAAATTAAAAGCCCCAAAACATCCACTGACCACAAGTCAAAATGTGAGGACGAAGAATGAATAGATGGATGGATATGAATTTAAAACGATCAGTGTAACCGACCCACATTGTCTCACATGCACAGAGGCTGGCTTAGAACAATAGTATTACTGACCAAGGGACTACTTCTATAGCGCAATACTGAATTGATGATACCTGAAGTCAAAAGGGGTCTGAAATCCAAGTCACTGGCCCCTCGCAATGGTACTTATCGCTAGGAAAGTATAACCATGGTATTTGTCATGTTGCAGTACTAATGAAGAGTAGCGTAGACTCGCAGTATTCCACACATTATGGTACTACTCACAGGTAATGAAATTCGCGCATGTATTACAGACCTATGCTGTTTTGCACATTGGGGCGCCATTTACAGGCAACGCAAACCTATGGTATTCATCACATAAGGGTACTAACCACAGAGACTTGTACTATCCCGTGGTGTTCCTAATATAGTTGGTACTAATCATAGGCAAGCCAGAACCATGGGTTCCATCATTCCAAGGTGTTGCTCAGATAGTGCTACTGATCACAGGTACTGTAAAAGCCATCGCGCTCTCGTTTGCTACTATTCACAAACCTATTTGGTACCCAACATAGTGGTACTACACGCAAGTAAAAGCAACCCATGGTGTTCCCCGCGTGGTGGTACTAATCACAAGTAGTTTCATGGTTCTAATTTGGTCATCCCTTGGTCGCCCTTTTTAGTTACCTCTTACAACAGGCAGGGGATACCATGGGTGAATTCTTCGTCTGCGTCCCCCACCCACAGGGGGTATGGCTTTAAATAAGGTACAGCGCTAGCATTTGGCTGGTGTGAAAATGGGAAATCACGGAAAAGCATCTTCAGCGTTGCTGACAGTGGGGTTTGAACCCACTATCTCCCGCAAGTAAGCTCACAGCTGCGCACTCCTAATCGCACAGCCGACTCGCTCGGTTACAAAGATGTATTTATGGATGTATAAATGTAAGTAAGTATGAAAGAATGTACATAAAGAAAGAATTTGTAAGGGATACAGCTTTTGAAGAACACAATGCATTTATTTTACAATTTTTCTATCACAGTAACATGCAATTTTATAAGGCACGATTACACACTGTACAACAAACAAAACAAAATCTCTTTTAAAAACTTAATTTCAAAATGGTAAAATATATAAATTTAAATCTTACGTTTGATAATACTTTCATCATATGAATTTATAAAAGCATACTTTGTAGGTAATAAAAAACTGTTGGTCTTTTCATCCTAAGGCAGAACAATCATCCTTCTCTTCCTTGTCTAACTAACTCTCGGCCTTATTTACAGAGAGAATAGCTGAATGTAATGGAGAATTTAATTGTGATTCATTGTATTGCGAGATACCTTCAGGCTCCTTTAGACTAAACTGATGAGGTGGACTAAGGACTGAAATAATGGTCGAACTTAATTTCGTCTGCTTCCCCACTTCATCGAACAGCAATTCCAGCTCATTTTTATCTTCCCCGGTTTGTTTAGTCTGTGCAACAACAGTGTGTTCATTACTACCAGAATCATCTTGATCGGACACCTCTGTTATTTCTGCTGAGTCTACCTCTAGGCTTTTGAAACTTTCTTTCTCTTTGACAGCCGAGAGAAGAAGAATTGCTGGCGCAGAATGGTCGCAATTCAGTGGAGGAATGGAACTTAACATCTCCCATGAAGAGTTCACATTGGCGAAGGAACTTTTGCTAGAATTGGGGGAAGAACAGACAGGTCGTCGAGAGGTTATCACATGTGGTGCATCAGAGGGGATGGAATCAATATCGGTGAAATTACTTGTGAGGAATGAAAGGCTGGAGAAAGATTCGGGCATATCTTGTTGGATGGATGTCTTCAATGAGGTCAACTGCTCCACAACCAGCACCCTGATGTCTCTACAACAGAAGTTTGTCATCGTTTAACACTTCGACAGTACAGTTTAACTTAGAAAATATTTAAAATGGAATGGAAATAATAATTCAAGGTCTTGAATTACAGCTGCACTGTGGCCCCTTTGCTGGCCCAAAGCGCGCAAACATTCTCATGCATCAACATAAAACGAAAGAACAACCTGAGCTGCCTCACTAATATTATTTAAGTAATTTAGCATCTTTTAACTCAATGAATGTTTAATTCTTACAGCCGCATTGTACTCGAAATAAACTTTCAACATATTTAGTGTTCAATAGATACTGAAGAGATGTTAACAACAGAACAAAAATGGCAAAAAACCAGACACCAGTGGAACCCATGACCTTCCGATTTTGATTCTCTTATCAACTGAGCAAGACCGACCAAATAAGGGATGATCAAAAAGTTTCCGTTTGAGGGCGTTGCTGCAGTGGACATGCAACGTAGCACGACTATGATGCGGGTATATAAGCACGGACATGCAGGCAAAGAGATTAGTGTGGCAATCGTGTCGTGCCAAGGAGCGTGCGTTAAATGCGGCCAGGTGACCTATGGTGATGTTATTACCAAATGAGTCCAAACAGGACCAATGTGTTGTTATTCTGTTCTTTACAAAGGAAAAATTAAATATCTTGTAATTCTGTTCTTGGCTGCCGAAGGACAAACACCGGTGGGTATCCATTGGAGAACGAAAACCATTGTTGTGGAATGGTGCACCAAGTTCAGTGCGGGTCGTATTTCGACATTAAGACTGGGAGTTAAGTATATAAATTTCATTATTCGTCCGTATTGAACCAAGATTACAATTTATTAAAATTCGTATCCACCTTATTCAATACCAAAAATGTTGTTAAGATGAAATTACAACATGTATATTTATTTTATCAGGACTAATTTCGACGCTTTATATTGCGTCATCATCAGCTGATATACACTGGAAACATTGGCAAACATATATAAGTTTATCTACGTCACACACATTATAAAAACTATGATAAAGATTTAAAAACCATATTATAATTATACTATTTCCGAGTCCATATTGTCCAAGACTTGCAATTATTAAACTTTGGATTGCTAAAATCTGATGCAATCTGGTTTAAATAATCATTAAAATTAAACAAAACTAATAAAAAAATCACGATCTTCTTAAAAACATTCACTTTGTTTGACGTTTTCTAAAAAATGTTTTTGTAGAACGTATTATTAACAAGTTTAAATTCCGATTGCAAACTGCTTTGGTCAAGGACAAACCCAATCATAAGACATTTGCAACTTTTACTTATAACAAAGATATTTATAAGTTTACTAATATTTTCAAAAACTTAACATGGAAATTTCATTTCACACTGATAATAATAATACTATAGTATTGCACAATGCAACTTCGGTTAATAGGTCGAACCCGTATACCAAATCGGGAGTATACAGATTTAAATGCAATGACTGTGATAGTACATATCTAGGCCAAACAGGACGCAGTTTTAAAATTAGATACACAGAACACGTCAATGCAATAAAATATAACAGATTTTCAGCGGTAGGCCAGCATGTACATGATCTAAAACATAAATTCACTTCTATAGAACAAGACATTGAAATTTTGGAAAGCTTAGGGAAAGGTAATTTACTGGATGTTACGGAGGGCTGTTATATACATTTAGATCAGTATTTTAATCCAA
Organism: Anabrus simplex; assembly: GCF_040414725.1. Taxonomy (NCBI): domain Eukaryota; kingdom Metazoa; phylum Arthropoda; class Insecta; order Orthoptera; family Tettigoniidae; genus Anabrus; species Anabrus simplex. Next base: position 71,703,804 of record NC_090275.1, on the reverse strand, counting down.
ATTTTAATTTAAATGAAATTTCCGGAAAAACAAATATTCTTTTTGATTTTCTTATTGAGTTGTTTAAAAATATACATATACCGGACAATAAGACGGTTTTTCATATTATGCGCAGTAGCTTTACATACTGCCTTCCACGATCACGCCCTCCGGAGCTCCAACAGGTTGCCGCCCCTCAGTTGCTCCTCCCTCCTTCCCCTAGTTCCCCTCTTTGACCCAAAACCAACCTTGGACACTGGATTGCTGACACAACAAGGTTCACTTAGCTACACGATGCTTTGCAAGGACAGCGATCTCACGAGGTGAGTCACATGTTATAAGATGTAAAGTTTACACTTTTTCAGTTAAAGTGAAGGTTAACATATTCATATTATTTCAGGTCCGCATTGAACTGAGAATGAAATAATTGGTAACTTCATAAAGCACCGGCTTCTGAGTCCGCCCCTTTTCACGATCGCCACATTTCAACATTTTGAAGATTTCACAGAATAATTTTAATATGGTTTTAAAAGATTTTGAAGTGTCAAACAGTGTCAATGTCATTTAAGAAGATTGTTTAACCTTATTCTGCGACATTATGTTCACTACATGGCAATAGCCTGAGGACTTTATTGAATGGTTTTAATATGTTTCTACAAAAACATTTTTTAGAAAACGTCAAAGTGAATGTTTTTAAGAAGATCGTGATTTTATTATTAGTTTTGTTTAATTTTAATGATTATTTAAACCAAACTGCATCAGATTTTAGCAATCCAAAGTTTAATAATTGCAATTATTAAACTTTGGATTGCTAAAATAATGGACTCGGAAATAGTATAATTATAATATAGTTTTTAAATCTTTATCATAGTTTTTATAATGTGTGTGACATAGATAAACTTATATATGTTTGCCAATGTTTCCAGTGTATATCAGCTGATGATGACGCAATATAAAGCGTCGAAACTAGTCCTGATAAAATAAATATACATGTTGTAATTTCATCTTAACAACATTTTTGGTATTGAATAAGGTGGATACGAATTTTAATAAATTGTAATTAAGACTGGGAGGCCAGCCTCGTCCATTATGGAGAACAAGAAGCAGGTGGTGGACGTGGCGATTTGGACCGACCGGCGGCTAACCATTTGTGCGCTAGTAATAGATCTTGACATCACAGTCAGAGTTGACGCTTCCTGTCGGACAAGGATATGCAGCAGGCGGTTACGGACTTCTTCTCGCAGCAGGCCACAGTGTTTTACCACACAGGGATCTTCAACCCAGTGCGTCAATGGGATGAGTGCCCCAATGCTCACGGTGATTCAGGATTGTACGGTTGTCGAACGGAAACGTTTTGTTTGCCCCGTATACTTTGTAATCAGCATTTAGGATGTTACGCACGCGGGAGGTAAATTCCCTATCAGCGGTTTGCCTTATCTTCTCTTAAATGATTTCAAAGAAGTTTGAACGAATATCCCCCTTGGTTAATTATTCCTAATTCATCTTCCTATAAACAAATGTTTGCCCTAATTTGCAGTCTTGCAATTTTGTTTGGTTGGATGGGATTTAAGCCACAATTCTGGATGGTTGTGGGTTCAAATTCCACTGCTGTCCATTTGGCCAGTTTTGTTCTATACCTAACATCTCTTCGATGTGTACTATATGAATTGAACATAACCTTATACGTTGAAAGTTGATTTTGAATCTCATTAACTCGTTGCAACTCTTCTTTTCAAATGATGACTATTTCTTCCCTTACACATGTACAACAGAAGAGCACCGCAGGCTTTCTATCCATGGCACAACAGCTCGACTGCCCACAAAGGTTGGGAAGCAAGGTCAGCAGAGTACAAGAAAGTGGAGCAGCGGCTGGTCAAAGAGACTGGCTTGTTGGCGGGTGAGTGGTGTGTCCCCGAGGCCACAGTGCAGCTATAAGTGGGTTTGAACAAAATTATGACCCTGCAGAAGTGATGAATATACATCTTGAAAAGGCATTCCAGTTGCCAAACTGAATTATGAAATTTTGAAAGAACTGATGAAATGTATCCAGAAAGATCTGTATGCCCGTTCGATCAGATAAAATTTTAGTTTCACACTCTTTCCTATCTTTCATCCAATGGAATGGCGGAAGAAATTCTTGCACGCGCTTTCTAACACAAGTTCTGTTTAACAGAATCAGGATTATAATGAAAAGGAGCACATCACAGGTTAAACAAAATAAGCCAACATCGATGATGATTATGCTTGTTGTTTAAAAGGGCCTAACATCTAAGGTCATCGGCCCCCAAGCCACCATCAAAAGAGGGAGTAACAAAAAGAGCCAGAAGACAGTTAAGTGAATATTGTGGACATTTTCTGGGAATCTTTTGCGATCGAACAAGCTTGCATTTCTTTCGTTACTGGTACTTCCTTTATTCAGAAATAAGATTGGCATCTTATGTAGTGGAAAATTGATTTTTAAAACCAAATCTTGATCCTGATCATGTTCAGCAATCTAGTCCATGAGAAACAGTAATTAAAGGTAAACTATCCAGGCGTTCTTGAAATATTTCTCCTCATAATGCTCCTAATATTCAAAGATTTCTCACAACTTCCTCCGCATGACAACATCAATAACAATTCATTTGATGGTCAAATGTGATAGCTGGATGATTTGCTATGTTCTTGTAGACATTTTAGAACTGAAAATGGACTGTGTTCTGCCTCCTCTGAAATGTTTTGCAGCTAACCGACACATATTGCATAAAATCAATACACTTCACTTTACAAGTGAAAACTATTTAATACAAAAATTGATTAAACATACTTTGGAACACGTTTAGTCTCGTTTGAGACTTCTTCAGCCATAACGTCTCGTAACAGATTACAATGCTCATTGTTGCTGTCTAGTAATTTAAAAATGGAAGAACCCATGTCCTTTAAGAACTGTTTCAGAATACACTAAATATAGAATATAAACATTATTTACATAAAATTGTCCATCACTTCTTGCAAAAAAAAATTTCTTCAATGTTAAAATTTAAATAACATTTCTTGAAAATATGATATGCAATGCTAGTAGCTGGTAGCTTCAGTGTACTGACTGAGGGAGATTTGAATTCTGGCCTCGGACTGCACAGTTGGTCACTTTGCTTGCACTATTAATAATATATCAACAGAAGTGAAGAATCACACTGGTTTTTGAATTGCTGAAAAAACATGGTTCCACTTCCCAACTGGATAATGGTGGCTAATCAAAGGTAAGCTTGCTACAAATTTCTTCCTGAGCTTTACTGGTACTAACAATTTTGTCATCTTGGAGAATACAGTAGATCTTTTTGGGAGTGAAAAGAAACGTCATTTTTCATTCTACCGTTTATTGTAACCAGACTGAAACTCGGAACACAGCAAGTTGTAGGCATATTCACATGCAGAATTAATTTGAAACATATGCCAAAGTATATATCCTACTTCTAAAATACTTAATATCTTTCGCCGTTCAGTTCACAAAAATTTAACGCCAGATATTTCACATATTTACGGATACCGAAATAGATTTGAAAAGTGTTTCCACATTTCTGCTGTAAACCGACAAACGCGTGCCTACTTGGCTTTAGCTCAACAGCAGCGCTGCAGGTGGCAGAGCACATTCACGCCGTGCCTGTTCACATGTACGAAGTTCGATCAAATATAAACGCGATTTTTGTTCCTGAACATCAACAGTTTGTCGATTTTTGTTCCTGAACATCAACGGTTTGTAGGACTGGCCCCACGCTTCTGCTATGCTTAGGCGGGACCGTTAGGAGTGGGGAGAGCGTGCTGTTAGATATTTCCCGCCATTTCCTCAGTAATGCTCACGATATCGCAACAACAGGTGCACCTCTCCACTGCGCAATGCATAATTATTAAATTTCTTGCTCGTGAAGGAGTTACAGCGGCGGAAATTTGCCAGAGATTGACTGCACAGTTCGGTGATCAAACATTGTCAAGGACGCGTGTGTTTGCCTGGCATAAAGAGTTCAAGGAAGGATGAGAATGTGTGGAAAAATCAGCAACACAATCACCGCCCTCGGACCAGCATTACAAACAAAAACATTTGTGCGGTTAAAGGCATTACTGATGGCGATCGACGGGCGAGAATATCAGAAATTGCAGAACAAGCCTGAATCAGTTATGGGAGCTGTCAAGCAACCATCACAAACAACCTACAGTTCTGAACAGTGTGATCCAGATGGGTCCCTCGCCTTTTGACCGAAAATCTGAAGTTGAGACGTTTGGAGGTCTGTCAGAGGCTTACAGCAAGGTTTGCAGAAGAAGGTGATGCATTTTTGAGTCGGATCATCACCTGCGACGAAACATGGGTCCACTACTACACTCCCAAATCCAAACAAGCCAGTGAGGAGTGGCGGAGGAAAGGGGAGGCAGCACCAGTGAAAGCCAAGACTCTACTGTCAGCTGGCAAGGTTCTAGCAACCATTTTCTTCAATCGGCAAGGCATTTTGCTGATTGATTTTTTGCATAAGGGACGCACAATCAATGCTACTTACTACTGCGAGCCGTTGAACCAGGCGAGGGTTGCATATCGCCGCAAAAGACGAGACCAACCAATTCAACAGGTCATCCTCCTCCACGACAATGCGCGGTCCCATACTGCAGCTCTAACTGTCTCCAAGCTACAGGAAATGCACTGGGCTACACTTGATCATCCTCCTTACAGCCCAGACTTATCGCCCTGCGATTTCCATCTGTTCAAACCGCTTAAAGAAGCTCTAGGAAGGCAACGATTTGAAGATGACGAGTGTGGAAGACTTCGTGCGCAACTGGCTAGTGACATGACGCTAATCTTTTTACGATGAGGGCATCAAAAAGCTGCCTATATGCTCGGACAAATGCATTTCCAAAGCAGGAAACTATGTGGAAAAATAAATTGTAATTGCCTTGAGTTTTTCAATAAAAGAATTTTTTTTAAAATTCCGATTTATATTTGATCCCCCTTGGTAATTCAGACCGATTACTTACACTAGAGACATTTCTATTCATCCTGGTTTAAATCTAGAGTTTCTTATTAAAAAAGAAATACACTGGGAATTTAAAACCTCCACACTTGTTAGCTGAAGAGAAGTTAATCAGCATGTATTTCTATATACAATAATAAATGGTATAATGCAGTAGATGATAGTGACCATGAACCCACAATGCTGTCATAGCAGGTAGAGAGCTGATACTCCAACATGGCACGTCCGAGGTGACAGATAGGGGGTACGTCACCAGCTTGCCAGTGAACTGCAGCAAAATAAAATGTTTCGTGGACCACATACACGACAACCTCTACAGTTAACAACCGTAGTTGTAATTCGAAGCTTGCACCATACAAGGTTGACTCCTTTGAAAGTCAAACATGGAAGGAAATCTTTTTAAGGAAAAATCCACTATCTGGCCAATGCCAAGGAAGACTGCAGTTGGATATGGTGAGCAGTCACTTGCAAGATAACTTAGATGTATCAGAACATCTGAAAATACCCAAGACTGACAGAAGATCAAAATGTAGACTCAGTGCCAGCATCTTGGAAAGGTGTAGCATTCCAACTGATGAGCCCACTGCTACACTGGAGTGAAACGCTGGTAATTTCACGATTCGAAAAGCCTAAAGACTTAAAGAGCTTAAATGTTAACATTTGAAATTGATGAAATTAAATTATGGTTTCCTTCTAGGAACCTTTTTTTTTTTAACATACCAACACATAATATAAATTCAGTCATACAACTAGGAAAACTCAAACTTTTGACGGATGAAATTTTGTTTATATATATATTTTTACAATTTGCTTTACGGTGCACCGACACAGATAGGTCTTATGGCGACGATGAGATAGGAAAGGTCTACGAGTGGGAAGGAAGCGGCCGCAGCCTTAATAAGGTACAGCCCCAGCATTTGCCTGGTGTGAAAATGGGAAACCACAGAAAACCATCTTCAGGGTTGTCGCCAGTGGGGTTTGGACCCACTATCTCCCAGATGCAAGCTCACAGCTGTACGCCCCTAACTTTTTTTTTGCTAGGGGCTTTACGTCGCACCGACACAGATAGGTCTTATGGCGACGATGGGATGGGAAAGGCCTAGGAGTTGGAAGGAAGCGGCCGTGGCCTTAATTAAGGTACAGCCCCAGCATTTGCCTGGTGTGAAAATGGGAAACCACGGAAAACCATCTTCAGGGCTGACGATAGTGGGATTCGAACCTACTATCTCCCGGATGCAAGCACACAGCCGCGCGCCTCTACGCGCACGGCCAACTCGCCCGGTTAACGCCCCTAACACCACGGCCAACTTGCCCGGTACAGATGAAATGGATCGCTAAAGGCTATGCCTGCAGTTGGAGTATAACTTCGATTTGACATACCCTGCTAAGGTGTCAAGGTATGATGTACGACCATTGGGACCCGATCTACCAAATTAACATTCACATACCAGACATTATAAAACATATTCACCTAATGTTTTGAAATCTATATATATAAAATAAGAGTTTTGTCTGTACATTGCTCAGAATTTGAAAAGAATGGTATTTCTGTATCGATCATGTCCATAGTAACAAGAAAATGCAGTTTTTACTTTTCCGTAATTTCTGTCTGTCTGTCTGTATGTATGTATGTATGTACACGCATCACGAGAAAAAGGCTTAAGAGAATTTAATGAAAATCGGTATGTAGAGTCGGGGGGGTGAACCGCTACAATCTAGGCTATAAATTATTTTATTCACACTGAGTGAAATGGTAGTTTAGGGGAAGGCCTAAAATTCAATTCTCAAATATTTATATTATTAATGGTCATATTGATAAATACTACATAACTAAAGTTATATATAATTAAATTTCTGATCATTTACGTCTTATGCATTTTTACCGTACCGGCTATGATAACACAGATATTCATGAATTTGGATTTTTGTTGCTAAGTCCATACCAACGCCGAGCCCCGACAAAATGGGTAAACAGAATTTAATGAAAATCGGTATATAGAGTCGGGGAATAAGAAACTACAGTTTAAGCTATAGACAATGTTATTTATCCGGGGTGAAATGGTAGTTTAGGGGAAGGCACCTAAAATTTAATTTTTAAATACCTATGTTCTTGGTCCTATGGAAAAGTACTACATAACAAAAGTTACAGAGAATATAATTTCCGATCATTTATGTTTTATTCAGTTTTACCGTACCGACTATGATAACAGTGGTATTTCAGAACCGGAAGACAATTAATAATGTGACGGCCTACAATATCGAAAGCGCGTAACATAGATCAACAATAACATTACACTGACCGTTGTTTGTTGTGATGTTCTTTGTCTCTTATGCTGCCGCTCAACTCCGATAGATGGGATTACTGCTGCGTACTGAGTATAACAGACTAACTGAATATTGGCGGGAAATAGCTGAGGAGTTAGATAACTTTCTTCTTTATCATGCCAATCCTCTGGTTCATACATTTTCTGATAATGCTGGTACGTAACACACTGGTTCATCATAGTATGCCAGCTATTCGATACCTACTCTGACGCGCTGTTTTGAATGAGCAGTGTGCGCACTTAAGTCAGAGGCTCAGTTAGTAGTAGTAGGAGTAGTAGTATGAACTGGTCTGGAATTACAATTTAGCCCTATTCCAAATTATAGTACCACAATTCACTAGATAACTCAAAATTCAACCCAGAAGAGAGCTGTTTCTCAGGAAAAGCTTCTTCCTCTTCACTTATTTAAATCTACATTAATTATCTTCCAAGTTAGCAGCGAAGATGTGGTTTCTTCTCTGGCTTGGAGGAAAAATTGCCTCCACGTCAGACAGTTCTTTCCCCCGCCAGTGTAGTGAATTGAGATTTTCCGACTCATCGGGTACTCCCAGGAAACAGATAAGTAAACGGGCATAGTTTTTGCCCTGGGACTATCCACTATTTGACCCCCCGCCGAAAAAAGGACGAAGATTGTTCACGGATGTCTGCGTCTTGGTCATTCCAGCTCTGTAGCTTTGGACTGTTAGTTCGGCAGCATAGTACTGATATAGATGTTGATTCCCATAGGGAATCTGAAATATTTGTCCTGAATGAGTAAATTTATAATACCAATATAAATGGTGTGCTAGGTACCAACTGATGAGCCCACCCTAGCACACGAGGGCGAAACGCTGGCAGCCAGGAATGAGTTAGCTGGAAAATTTATAATGTCCAATAACGGACCATTTATATTGGTATTATAAATTTACTCATTCAGGACAAATATTTCAGATTCCCTATGGGAATCAACATCTATATCATCTGATGGCCAGGCAGGCATCAATTTTTGATAATGAGACAAAGTCTCTTAGTGCATTGGCACTGCCGGTGGCTCCAGTTAGCCTACGCAGTGGCCTCCACGGTATACACTAGCCAGCGTATTGGTAGGTGTGCTAGGTACCAACTGATGAGCCCACCCTAGCACACGAGGGCGAAACGCTGGCAGCCAAGAATGAGTTAGCTGGAAAATTTATAATGTCCAATAACGGACCATTTATATTGGTATTATAAATTTACTCATTCAGGACAAATATTTCAGATTCCCTATGGGAATCAACATCTATATCATCTGATGGCCAGGCAGGCATCAATTTTTGATAATGAGACAAAGTCTCTTAGTGCATTAGCACTGCCGGTGGCTCCAGTTAGCCTACGCAGTGGCCTCCACGGTATGCACTAGCCAGCGTATTGGTAGGTGTGCTAGGTACCAACTGATGAGCCCACCCTAGCACATGAGGGCGAAACGCTGGCAGCCAAGAATGAGTTAGCTGGAAAATTTATAATGTCCAATAACGGACCATTTATATTGGTATTATAAATTTACTCATTCAGGACAAATATTTCAGATTCCCTATGGGAATCAACATCTATATCATCTGATGGCCAGGCAGGCATCAATTTTTGATAATGAGACAAAGTCTCTTAGTGCATTGGCACTGCCGGTGGCTCCAGTTAGCCTACGCAGTGGCCTCCACGGTATGCACTAGCCAGCGTATTGTTATGTGTGCTAGGTACCAACTGATCAGCCCACCCTAGCACACGAGGGCGAAACGCTGGCAGCCAAGAATGAGTTAGCTGGAAAATTTATAATGTCCAATAACGGACCATTTATATTGGTATTAGCATAGTACTGTTCGTTAAAAGTGAGAAAATTTGTGGTTTTTCATTTGATCGAGTATTTCATATGAAGGCATAGCTTTTAATCGCGCCATTCTTACTGATGTCATTGTAATGACCCATGTTCATTTCAGTTGGGAAAACCACTGAGAGAGTCTTTCTGAGAATCTATACAGGCAAGCGGAGAGTGAGCGTCTGCCATTATAATGAAAACTCCCCAACCTGATTGTGACTGACGGTAGGCAAGCTGGCCTGCCATTACAATGAATATTCCCTAACCCAGTCTTCATATGAGAAAAGACATTGGTGATGTGCCCGTCGTGCTTCTAGGGCAACTTTAAGAGCTATGCAACTTAATACAATCTTGCTCACCACGTTTACACTACCTAACCTAGAATTCTGTATAAAATTTAGAATTCCGTAGCGAAGCAGGGGTACATCAGCTAGTGTGTATATAAAAATCACATCAAAATTTTAACTGGAGTCTCCGTCTGTGTAACAACACATTTAATATGCTGCTCAAGGTTTAAACTGAAGTGGGAATTCATCTTTATTTATATCACGATCTTACGTGATCAAAGTAAACTTCTCTGGAACCACCTAATATCAAAGGAATAAATGTCACTCACATAGATAGCATACAACAGCACAAATTCACTTATCCTGGATGTACACAGGCTGAACTATGTAACAAACAGCCGGAACTTTAAGAATTTTATATCACAGCAATCAACTGTATACAATAAAACGTCATTGTATTGAATAGGTGGACCTTGAAAGAATTTAATTTTACTGTAACACCCAGACTGGCAGAAAGGAGAATGGCAACTGGATGTTTGTATGGATAAGAATTACCACAGGGAAATCTGCAAAGTGAAACTACTGAGAGGGACAGTTAGCGGATCAGATTATTACTCAATTTAAAAAAAATTTCGTTCACCCCACTGACAAAGAAAAAATCCCGCCCTATAAAGAAGAGAACCCTCGACCCTCAAAGTGATAAATAACAAGGAATATGAAGAACGAACTAGGAATATAAAAATAACAGATGATCTAGAGAAAATAATTCCCCCAATTGAAACAAATAGCTGAACAAGCAGCCCCACAAATCCAAGTAAAAAACACCACTGGTGGAACCAAGAATATGATAAAACAGTGGAAGACTGACATCAAGCCTGGTTAAGGTATCAGAGTCAAAAAACGGAAGAACCACACTTGGAACTCACAAAACAAAAATAACACAAAAAGTAATGAGGGGGGGGCTAAATGTTAAGAGCAAACCAAATCCCATGGCACTACAGCCCTTGAAAGGCCTTGGCCTACCAAGCGGCCGCTGCTCAGCCTGAAGGCCTGCAGATTACGAGGTGTCATGTGGTCAGCACGACGAACCCTCTCGGCCGTTATTCTTGGCTTTCTAGACAGGGGCCACTATCCCACCGCCAGATAGCTTCTCAATTCTAATCACGTAGGCTGAGTGGACCCAAACCAGCCCTCAGGATCAGGTAAAAATCCCTGACCTGGCCGGGAATCGAACCCGGGGCCTCTGGGTGAGAGGCAAATGTGAATACCAAAAAGATATATTTCTAATGACAAAAATAAATAGCAAGAAAACAAACTTAAGAAATTACTACAAAATATTTAGCAGACAACTACAAAAATATGATCCTTCAACACAATAGAAAAAATACAAAAAGTTTATAAGAAACATATTCCAAATTTCAATCTGGAACAAAGAAGAACTAACAGAACATAGGACTACAACTACAATATATACTGTGTCGTGAGTTCATGGCAAAGTTCCCCACTTCCAGACTACGCGTTGCCTATTTTCCAGCTATTTTAACATTTACATTCTTATTTCATATGTGCTAGGTTTGGCGCTAACTGCCCTAGAGATTTCCTATGTTTTCGAGTTATTAAGATTGTTATTAAGTTTTCTTTCTTAACATCCCCTCTGGACGGGGTTTAAAATTTGTGTGTTCTCCCTTCGCCCTTGCGTTGCGCGACTGCTTTCCCTACGTCACTCGCTTACCGGTGGTTTCCATGGTGCCGTGCCTTGCCTTCCTTCTTAGCCAATAAGCTATCGTACCCCCTCCCTCCTCGTCTGGCTCTCCTCAGCTGCGCGGAGCTCCAGACGAGGGACTTGGATTGCAACCAGCATGCCGGCGATTACCTCGTGCTTAGAGAGACTGGGCTGGTCCTGCACGCCTTTTGAACCCTTGACAGTTCGTGGTAGGAGGTAAGGAGTTGACTTGGGCGGGGGGCGACGAAGGGAGGATATTGAAATCCTATTCTGTGAAATGTTTTGGATTGTATTGTAGTGCCTTTCAACACTAGAACCGCGCCAATATGTATACCCTCTAAAACTGCGGCTGCGACACTTACGACCCACCACTCTTTTTTGTGATTATTAATGAATGGATGGTGATTTGGTAACTAAAGAATATACCGGTGCACACGCTAGATAATTTGTTTGAATTTTAGAATATTAAGAATACAAATAAGGAACATTTAGGCAATTGTGTAACTTAACTGGCGAATGTCAATGATGTACAGTATGCTGCAGATTGTTTCTGTGCAGGAATGGCATTTCACACGACACACGTTAAGCATACATAATACTCCTTAGCTGTACACTTCCTGCAAAAAGAATATTTGCAGAAACGGCACTTCACAAACGATTTGTTTCCTTAGTAAATGGACTTTACCTGACCACGTGTGCGCTTTCCCTGTCTCTCAGGAATCTCGCCTGGAATAATGGTGCGGGCATTTGCAATCCTAGTTGATGCATATTTCTCACCCAACTGCAGAATAAAGTCCCTGTGTTTCAGTTTCTTTTCATTCAGTGAGTTGTACACTACCCAGGAATTTATTCCTGCCAAATCCAGCAAGTTGTAGAATGTAAGAACTGGCCAGCGTCCGGATGGTGCCTTGGTTGAGTATTTTCGAGCCCTGTGATCAATCACATCTACTCCATATTTTGTGCCCTTGTAAAATGTGACTGTCTGGCCTCTTCTTTTTGTTACCAGGCTCTATTTTCACATCAGGGTGCATAGTGATGAGAACGAATACTTTTTTTTTTGCTCTTTCGCTGATAGATTGTCAAGATGTGTCATGTTTTTTCAGCAGCACTGTGCTGTGCAAATTGTGTTTTGCCTTTTTCACACATACTGGTACTTCCCTGCGAGCTCTGTTCAAGGTACCGACAAGTCTTGTTGCATTTAATTTCAATGTTTCGGAGAGAGATAAGGAGGTGAATAATTTGTCATATGTGACATTTCTTCCCTTCTTCATATATGGTTCCATCAACTTCTTTATTACAAAATCACCAAGGCGTTCGATATTTGGCCTAGCATTATCATTTCCGAGATGAGATACGGAAAAGCATTCACGACATATTTGGAGTCTCTGTCTACCGCCATCCAATAATTCTGCTCATATTTGTCTGGTTTTCAGGCCATAAACTGCGTAAATTTACAACGGCATTTAGAAGGGAAGAGCTGCTCGTCAACAGTTATATATCCACCATAGCTACATTGGGTATTTGCAATGAAGGCATACCCGATTTCTGATACCAATGCAAATTTGTCTTGTTTTAGTATTTCTGACCTTGTAGTTTTAACGTCAAATCTCAAGAAACGCATTATTTCTCTGAATCTATCATGAGCCATTGTTAATTTTCCAATAAGGCTTCCATCTCCTCAATCTTTAGACACCAATCAACACCACTACACGATGTGTCTGTCTCCTTTTTTTTTTTTTTTTTTGCTATTTGTTTTACGTCGCAACCGACACAGATATGTCTTATGCCGACGATGGGATGGGAAAGGCCTAGGAAGTGGAAGGAAGCGGCCGTGGCCTTAATTAAGGTACAGCCCCAGCATTTGCCTGGTGTGAAAATGGGAAACCACGGAAAACCATCTTCAGGGCTGCCGACAGTGGGGCTCGAACCCACGATCTCCCAATTACTGGATACTGGCCGCACTTAAGCGACTGTGCAGCTATCGAGCTCGGTGCCTCTGTCTCAATACATGTCAAAATATGTTTCAAAATCTTGTCTGTGATCATAAGTCGCCAAGCACTTATGCAAGTCTCATTCACATTACGTTTAGCATGTGCATTAGGTCCAGCCTGATCTCTGAACACATTTTGAGCTCCACGTCTACCAGCTGTAACATTACCGATTACCCCAACTTTCTCCAGGTCGTGGCATCTGCAGATACAATTTCCGTACAAGCCGAATCAGGCTCTCAACACAAAACCTCCCTCGTTTCATTGATGGTGCATCCTCTCTGTTGTCGTCAAATTGTACAATGCCTTGATCGTTAGCGATGGCCTCCTCTCCCGATGAAACTGAGCAGTGCTCCCGGCCACACCCCCTGTGACGACCGCAAGAAGTCTCTGGTACTGCAAAACCTGATTAGATACAAAGACAAAGTTTGTCTAAGTATTTTCCACCCAAAATTAATATTTAGAAACCTAATAGCCCGAACATAAATATCACAGTGATAAAGAAACTGTGAACTAAATACTTCTAGGCTGAAATTTGCAAGGAATCTAAAGTATAGTCCATAAATTACAAAATGGGAGTTTATAAATGCATAACTGCTCTATCAGGATTTGCTACAGCTTCTAATGGCATGACATCATCATCTTCTAATGACGAATCTGAAGGTACGAGCCGTGATCCCTACGTTCTAGGTAAATCTGGATTTTTTAAAACAGGAGTTTGCTCCCCAGTAACTGAACTTATATGTGGTTGTTAAAGACCCTTATTTATGAAAAGTCATAAAAGTCTAGCACTCCAGGTAGAGACACAAAGAAGATAGGGAAGAAAGAACTAACAGCTGGGTCACAAATGACCCAGCCACGGTTCTAGTGTTAAGGTATATGTTCAGGCACTTACAATTCAGCTGCCGTCTTTGTGGCTGGTTGTGAAAGACGTTGGATTGCAGCTTACCTTATTCTCAGTTAAATTGGCCGTGTGGCGAGTAGGTTTTTATCTTACCCTAGATCTGTTGGAGTTGCAGTCTGGCGACCTAGGGGTTTAAAATTGTAAATTAGTGTTTCATATCTATCCTATTTCTTACCTAATGTAAATTTGAAGTAATGTCTGGTCAGTGCCAGTTCTCTTGTTGCAAACACCGGTATATTCTTGGTTTTATTTAGTTGTTTAAGGCACGTATATTATATACTGTGAGCCTCCCCTTTTGGTTGACGTTTCAGTCTCATTACGATTTGTGTGATTGTAGAGAAAATTAGCAATTGTATGTTCTAGTAACGTATCTTAGGTATAATAAATTAGATCAGGGTCCATTCTTAGTGGGAGGACTATGAAAGAACTGGAGGCATGGTTCGAGAATTGAAAGAGAGTTCCATGGATTTATTGTAAATTTTAATATCAATTTATTTCAGGCTTGAGTCCCAGGATTATGTACCTGTTCTACAGCCTGAGGTTGCCTTAAGCTTCGAAAATATGTATGTATGTTCACATTACTCTGCACATGCTAACTAATCAAAGGAAAACCCAAGAAGGGAACCGCATCTTGAATAAATATGTTAATCTCCTTGATTATATGCAATTACTAATCAGGCCCGGGTCCGCACGTTTTCTCCTTCTCCTCAATTCGGATGATATAGAACTACGCAGGGTACACATACATCGCACAAAAAAAGGAGGAAAGTCAAATCCAAACAACTATAGAGGAATTTTCTTTTTGAACTGCACATGTAAAATCATCTCAAGAATTCTATACAATCGTTGTGAAGATCAACTTGAACTGGAACTGAGAGCATATCGAGGAGGATTTAGACGCTGGAGAAGATACCCGGAACAGAAAATCACTTTAAATTTTGTAATAGATGTCTACAAAAGGAGCAAAAAACAACAAGTTGTTGTAACCTTTGAAAACTACAAAAAAAAAAAAAAAAAAGCTTATGATTGTACCCACAGATCTTCAATGATGAAGATAAGGAATTTTGGACTTCCCCCCCAAATTAATAAAAATTATTAAAATTACCGCTTCTTCTTCTTCTTCTGTCTTTTCTTTTTCAAGTGCCATCCCCTCTCAGAAGGTCAGCTGACATCATAGAGATTCTTGCTTTAGATGATGCAGCGCGAAACAGCTCAATAGTGGAGCAGTTGAATCAAGTTTTCAGATTCTCAATCCAAGAAATGCATCTTCTTCCTGGTCTTCTTTTGCCTTGTATCTTCCCTTGAATGACCATCTGCAGTAGATGATATTTCTCTCCTCGCATCACATGACCGAAATACTGGAGCTTTCTGATTTTGACAGTATTTATTATTTCCTTTCTCTTTTCTATTCGCCTCATTAACTCATCGTTTGTGACCTTACCTGTCTAAATCAACCGCAGTATCCTTCTGTACGTCCATAATTCAGAAGCCTCTAATCTGTCCATTTCTCTTTTCTTTATGGTCCAGGTTTCAACTCCACAGAACAAGGTGGAGAAGATGTAACATCTCAGAATCTAATTTTTAGATGTAAATTAAGTTCTCTTCTACATAGCACTCTCCTTATTTTCCTGAATGCATTTTGGCTTGGCCGATCCTGGACTTTATTTCCTCAGTAGTCAATGTTCTAGTTCACATTTGTTTCTAAATACTTGTATTTTGTCACTTGCTGTACTGTCTCTCCATTGATCATCAAGCTGTCTTGGTGTTGTATTCGGGATACTACCATAAAATGTGTCTTACTTACATTGGTCACTTGCCTCCTCGACTCGGTTGGTCAATCTGCAAATCTTAAGTTGTCGATTGTTTTCCCATTAACTTTAATTCCTGCTGTTTCTTCCACTAAAGCTGCTTGTATTATTTCCTCTGAGCATTGGTTAAACACGCAGGAGATAGGACACAATCCTGTCTAATGCCACGTTTTATTACCACCTCTTCAGAGAACTCCCTACCTTCCTTTTTGATAGCAGGTTGATTGTCATAAATACTGCTTATGATTCAAATATCCTTCACAACCAAGATCTCCTTCCTGAGTATTTGGATGAGGCAATCATGACAAACTTTTTCGAAAGCTTTATTATAATACAAAAAGCAGACCTACATAGGCAATTTAATAAGTATCTGCAATTTTGCTATAATTGTGTTTTGGTTGGCTCTATGGCACGGTGTGCCTACCAGCCGCTAGATGGCACTGTTGTCTACGTCCGTGGTAGGTTTCAGCATTATCAGATCTGTACAGCTTGCACTGTTGCGATGTAAAGATGGCCATGCCACTCTCAGTTTGTTCCTCACACAATGGTATTAATCACGGGCAACACCCAGACCCGTGGTGTTCCTCACATAGTGGTACTAATCACAGGTAATATAGACCTATGGTGTTTCTTACATAATGGTACTACTCACAGGTAACGCATACCCATGATGTTCCTCACATAATGGTACTATTCACAGGTAACGCAGACCCATGGTGTTTCTCACACAGTGGTACTACTCACAGATAACACAGACCCATGGTGCTCTTCACACAATGGTACTACTCATAGGTAACGCAGACCCAAGGTGTTCTTCACATAATGGTACTATTCACAGGTAACACAGACCCATGGTGTTCCCACATAGTGGTACTAATCATAGGTAATGTAAACCCATAGTAGTCCTCCCCGAACGATACTAATCACAGCCCCATGGTGTTCCTCACATAGTGGTACTAATCACAAGTAAAGCTGACCCAGGGTGTTCCTCGTGTAATGGTACTAATCACAGGTAATCTCATGGTTCTAAATCCATCATCCCTTGGTCACCCCTTTTAGTCCCCTCTTATGACAGGTAGGGGATACCGTGGGTTTATTCTTGTCTGTATCCCCCACCCACATGGGGTAGTAGCCAAAATATTGGAGATAATAACAGAAAGGAGGATGAGAGGAAGGGTGGAAAGAAATTTAGAAGAATAGCAGTATGACTTTTGACAGGGCAGGTCTACAACAGACCCTATACTTGCCATAGATTATTGCTGGAAAAACAGTGGGAATATGGAAAAGATATGGTGATGATATTCCTTGATTTAGTGAAAGCGTATGATAGTCTTAATGGAGAAAAGGTGTGGGGAAACCCTGGAAAGAAGAGGATCTTGAAAGCAATCAAGAGAATTAGTGAAAGCAATGTATAAAAACTGTTCCAGTTGTGTCCAAGACTCGAGTGGGGAGAACAGATTGGTTTAGAAACCAACACAGGGAAGTGAAATGTCTCCATATATATTTATAATGGTTATGGATGAAATTCTAAAGGAAACGAAGGCAACATATGGAGGGAATGACTTAGTGATATGGGGAGTCAACAACACAGAAGTGCAAATCCAACTACAGTAGAAGTCCCCCATAATGAGTACGGCATATAACGAGAACTCCGTTATAACATCAGTTTTTTTCTGTCCCTTCAAAATTTCTATATTAAACTGTGCATTATCCTTCGGTTACATTCGGTCCATTCTCCATGTCAATCCATTTCCATTCTCCACTTCAGTCACTCTTTGTTGTGAAATGATTCAAAGCACTTCAGACAAAGGAAAGGTGTGTCAGGACAGGTTGTGCAGACAGTTGACACCCTTTTTGGGACAGAAGCAGCAGCCTTTCTGCCCATGACCTTGCATAGTTGCTGATAGCAGCTTCGACACCGACCTCGAGCTTTCCTGCAATATTGAAAGGAAGAAATAAATTTTTTTATAAATAGTATTGACATCCTTCAGAAGTGCAATAATGTTGAACTTGATAACACTTACCTGGTGCTTTTCTGTCCTTCCGTCTTGTTGGCTTCCCCAAGGTAGTGATTCTCTCTCTAAAGGAGTACGTCTAACAGGGTCGTTAGTTAGACAAAGTAGAGTGTTGACCACGTTCCTTCGAAACTCCGTAAGAGACATTTTCCAATGTCCAGTAACCCGCGTCTTATTGTACAGAAGCAGTGCATTTACAACGGTAGTACAAAAAGAATGTCATCTGCAAATTTGTGGTACCATCGGATGGTTTTCCTCATTGCAGTGTGATACGAAGAAAGTGTCTGCAATATCTATTCCTCCTTTCAGTTTATTGTACATTATTACCATTTTCGGTTTAACCACATCTTTGCGTTTTCTGTTCTTTTTGCCCGTAGCAATTTCATCATTAGAACATTTGGTTGACATAATCAGCACGTCCCTCTGATCTCTCCACTTCATCACTGTCAATCCATTTCCATTCTCCATTGCAATGAGTTCTTTAAGCTTTGCATTTACAACATCCTTTGGTAAACCTTTTTGATTTTTCCTAAGTGTGCCAATAAAATGTGTCTTTCGATCCAGTAGCACCTCAGCTAACTCAATTGACGAGTAATAATTGTCGGTGCAGAGAAAGTGACCACTGTCCAGATACGGGTCCGTAATTTGCATTGCAACTCAGCCATACTCAGTGTATACTGAGCATTCAAGGTACCTTTACCAGCGTACACTTTAGTTTTGTAGGTGTAGCCCGTGTCGTCGCACAGCTTAAATTGTTTAACACCGTACCTGTGTGCCTTACCAGGCATAAATTGCCGGAATGATAAAAGACCCCTCCACGGAATCATTGATTCATCAACTACGAGGTTTTCACCTGGAGTTTTGACACTCTTGAAGTTCACATGCATTACATCTAACAGTGGCTGAATCTTGTGCAACTTTCCAGCTGAAGCATCGTTGGGACCAAAGTGCCAGAATCGAAGTAGTAACTGAAAACGATTTCTTGGCATTGCCTTACCAGCTACACTATTTCCATATACAGAAAACTGGCTCCAGTAATTTGATAATGAAGGCATTCTTACAAGACCCATCCACAATCTCAAACCTATAAAACCTTTCATTTCCTCCTTTGTAGTATCTACCCACTCCTTCAAACGACTAGACCGCTTAATATGCATAGACGCTAGTGTTTGATTTGCATTGATATTAGTTTGTAGTACCATCATATCAAGAACTTCGTCTGTTAGGAACAGTCGGTAAAACTCATATGGTGTGGCTGTAGAAGTATCAATTTGAAGATTTAGATGTTCCTGGCTTGTGAACGGAATGTCTTGCTGTGCCCCTACACAAGGACCCCAGACATCATTGTTCACATGATTGTCTGCACCATTTGCATCGGCACCATCCCCACCTATATCGCTATCAGTATCGCCATCGTCTTCCGCATCACTCAATACATCGTCGTGTTGTCACTGTCACTGCACTCATTAACACTAGCGTTATATTCACTGCCATCAACACTTACATCTTCCTCTCCATCAGAATCCATCAGTAATTCACAAATATCCACTTCACTAAGTCGCTTATCATTTCTACTAAGCTAATTACCAATATCTTCCATCTTTTATATTTTTGCACAACTATACAAACTGAGTGATAATACATATGTAAACGACGAATAAACAATGCCTGGCGCGCTTTCATCTGTGACAATGACCACTGGCCAGTCAGTGACTTCGGAAGAATACTGTGGCGCCACATGGTGACACACAAGAAAAATACATAGCTGGAATAGACCCGGAAGTTTGCTCTTCACGTAGTACCAATTTTACGCGCACAGATGTCACATCTAATTATCTACGGCGCATCGCCTGAAACTCTACTGTGCTGCCATATGGCGTCATGCCAACTCTGATTTCAAGAACGGTGTGCCGCCATATGACGTCACGCCATCTCAAATTTGAAGACCACCGTGACGCCATATGGCGGCACATGGCACCCAACGTGATTTTTTCTGTTACCGACATTCATGCACCCAGCGATTATATTGCATGCAATCGATCATCTTTGGTATCGTTTCCTCGCTATGTCCCCTAGCGAGTTCTCTCATCGACATTCGAAGGCTATGCCAGAGTTGATTAGTAATAACCCATCGACTGCTGTTCCGTAAAGAAAAATGGAAATGAAAGAGGAGAATATGTTTGCATAATAAATAACGTGACCAATAGCAGTTGTTAACTCTTAAAAATAAAAACTGAAGTAAACGATCGCTTAATTTTAATGCTAAATACTGCAAATAAGTAAGAATGGGATGCACCACAAGATATGGCAGAGTGCATCACTGATTTCAGAGGTTAGTTTTATATTTTCTCGCATCTGATTAAATTTCAGTATGGTTATTCCCATCTAAATTTATAGCAAGAAGGTTATCACTTTTCTACTGGCGCTTGCCATATAATTATTTTCATGGTACATACGTGGTTAAGTTAGGTTAGGTGACGCTGTTTGAATAAGAAAACTGAAGCATTTGCCACAAAATGTGACCTTCAGTACGTTTTCTCACTATGTACACTTGCGAGCTCTCTCGTTGACATTTGAATGCAATGTTGGAGTCGATCGGAATCGATTAGTAATAATAGACTGTAATAATAGACTGCTGTTCCGTAAATAAAATTAGAAATGAAAGAAGAGAACATGTTTTCATAACAAATACGTAAATAACGTGGTCGATAGCAGTTGTTAACTGTTGATAAACTTAACCATAATAGGTATTTTATTTGATCCTGTATTGACTTTTCTGAATCTATTAAAGAAACTATAATAGTTTTATTTTTAGTCCACCTTGTCAATACACCTTATAAGGATAGAAAAATATTAATTTAACATACATGTTTTCGGGAAAATCATCCATTCCCTTCATCAGTGATGTCAGTTCAAGGAATAAAACATAACACTATCTTTTGTTTTTTCTTACAATTTAAAGATCCTGATTTCACCATATCAATGAATAAAGAACTAATGAAATATTATGAAAATGATCATTACACAAAATTTAATATTTTCTTGAACTGAATGAGAATACCTAAATAAATTTTTAATATCTTCAAGTCTTTCTTCTTTTTTTTCTTTCTCTTCCTTAAATGATCAAACGCAAGTTTGTAGGTATAATGGGTTCTCTTCTGTACTTCTTTCAATTAAACTTGATTTAAGGTCATTTTTTTTGTACAAGATACATTTCGAAACTTTTCAAAACATTCATGAAATTTTCCTTTTTGGCCGATTGTATTAAATCCATGTCATTAGAAATGTCCGTAAATTTATGATTTATAAGAATCGCTTACAAGAATCATAAATTTACAGACATTTCTAATGACATGGAATTAATACATTCGGCCAAAGAGGGGAAATTCATGAATGTTTTGGAAAGTTTAGAAATTTATCTTGCACAAAAAATGACCTTGAATCAAGTTTAAATGAAAGAAGTATAGAAGAGAACCCATTATACAAACTAGTGTTTGATCACTTAAGGAAGAGAAAGAAAAAAAAAAAGAAGATAAACTTGAAGATCTAAAAAAAAGGATGATTTTCCCGAACCATGTATGTTAAATTAATAATTTTCTATCATTATAAGGTGTATTGACAAGGTGGACTCAAAATAAAACTATAATAGTTTCTTTAATACAGCAGTCATTAACTCGTTAGAAACAAAGGCTAAGTAAACAATCACTTAATTTTAATACTCTACACTGAAATTAAGTAAGAATGCAATATACCTCAAGATATGGCCGAGCGCATCACTGATTTCTTAGGTTGGATTATATTTTCTCAGTAAGGCTATTTCCATCTAAATTTATAGCAAGAAGGTTATCACTTTTAATGGCGCTTGATGTAAGTTTTCATGGTACATATGGGGTTAAGTTAGGTTAGGTGACGCTGTCTGAATAAGGAAACTGAAGTGTTTGCCACAAAATGCGACCTTTGGTATCGTTTTCTCACTATGTGCACTGGCAAGCGTTCTCATCGACATTCGAAGGCGATGCCGGAGTTAATCAGAGTCTATGGGCAATACCCGTCAACTGCTGTTCTGTAAAGAAAATTAGAAATGAAGGAAGAGAACATGTTTTCGTAACAAATACGTAAATAACGTTGTCGATAGCAGTTGTTAACTCGTTAGAACTAAAGGCTAAGTAAACGATCCTTTAATTTTAATACTCTACACTGAAATTAAGCAAGAATTCAATACAACTCAAGATATGGCAGAGCACATCACTGATTTCAGAGATTACTTTATATTTTCTTGTGTCTGGTTAAATTTCGGAGAGGCTATGCCCATGTAAATTTATAGCGAGAATGTTATAATTTCTCTACTGGCGCTTGGAATATGTTTTCATGATACATGTAGTACAGTTAGGTTGGGTTAGGTGATGCTGTTTGAATAAGAAAACAAACATTTGTCACAACATGCGATCGCTAATCTTCGGTATCGTATCATTTTCTCGTTACGCACACTTGCGAGCTCTCTGCTCGACATTTGAAGGTGATGTTGGAGTCGATTAGCAATGCCCGTCGACTGCTGTTCTCTATAAGAAAATTCAAAATGAAAGAGGATAACAAGTTTTCATAATAAATGCGTAAATAACGAGGCTGATAGCAGTTCTTTCACGTTGTATCAGATTTCAAAAAATAACAAACAAACAAACAAACAAACAAACAAACAAACAAACCAGCTGCACTGCGGATATAATCCGCTAAAACGCAAGTTTTGAACAAACTGATTGCCATTTCATACCAATTTTAATGTGTATGGGGTTTTCCCAGACTTTTACAAAAAAATCAGATATAATGACAATCCGTTACAGCGAGTAAATGTTTCGATGTTATGAATTTTCGCTATAACGGACTTCTACCGTCGAGGCTTTAAAGTACAATATTGAGAAATATGACATGAAAATCAGTGTGGAGAAGAGTAAAACACAGGTGATCACAAGAGGAGAAAGAGAAGGAAAAGGAATCATTAGTACAAGAGGACAAAATCTTGAGGTTGCTGAATGCTTCAAATATTTGAGTAGTGAAATAATGCAAGACGCAAGGTTGGATAAGGAGATCAACAGAGGGGTACAAGTGTGAAATACATTCTCCCAGAATGTAAGAAACTTGGTGTGGAACAGAGAAGTTCCTATGAAATGTAAGGAGATAATGTACAAAATGTACAATACCCCTAAACAGAGATGAAGATGAAATGAAGTTCTTGAGGAGTATGGTAAGGAAGACAAGAAGAGACAGAGTAAGAAATTATGAGGTTAGGAAAGAGATGTAGAAAAAGTGAGTGATAGGAAGGAGAAAAATAAATTGAGACTGTTTGGACATGTTATAAGGATGGAGGAGGGAAGGATAACAAAACAAGTGTTGGAGGCTTAGATAGAGGGAAAGAGGACAAGAGGGAGGCCCAGAGCAAGACAGACAATGTCAAGAACAGTATAAGAAAAAGACGACTAGACTGGAATATAATAACTGAAGAGGAGTGGTGGAAGGAGAGGCAATGGTGGAGACGTACCATCAACAGCCCGACCTGCCAGGAGCTAGACAAGGAGAAATGAAAATGATGATGATGATCTACAATGAGAAACATACAAATTATGTAATTATATTGCTTAGTTTCTCCCACTTAATATGCGGTATTCATGTGGTCCCTTGGACCGTGGGCCAACTGCAGAAACGATGAGTAGTTTTAAACCTTAGGCAACGTCTACCTAAACAACGTCTAAGTTACGTGACGATGATCCATTGCACAAACAAGGTTCAGCCAGTGTTTAGCTAGACATAGTTTAAAGTTTCAATATTGTTCAAAAATTGAAATAGTATCTTCCATGCAACTCTTTGCTTGTCGCAATCAATGAAATTTGTCGGTGCATGTAACAAACGTTAGTCAGCTGTCGTCTTCCTACACCTTACAAAATGGTGAAACATGAGCACGACTTGTCAACAGATAAGAACATCGCTTTCGGTGGAAATAAAATCTCATAACATTATCAAGACTAAAGTGACACGTTACCGTACATAGAAGGGTAGCTTTGATTATAGTGCTGTTATGGTGAGTGTAATCTAAATAGCGTAACTGAATGAGGGCCACCCACAAATGGCGTGAAAATGAAAGACTCCCCAGGCCTCGAATGCTGTAATACCATTGGGGTCGGAAAAGAACAATTGACTAAGGAGGTTGGACAGGATAGATGAGAGTGAGGAGCCTGGCACAAGTAAGTGGAAGCAATGACAGGTCTTAGCTAAGGGCCCCGTGGTCGCCAACCCACGCTCCCAAGTTAATAGCCCCTGGGGCCCCTTTTAGATGCCTCTTACGACAGACAGGGGATATACTAACAATTTGTTGGTTGTTTTGATCCACCTTTTCAATACAAATTAGTTTGTGTTGCAAGGTCGTAATGTTACAACACTAATTTACCGGGACATTTTTTCGCTTTATTCACAAGCATCATCAGCTTATACAATAGTCTCAAGGTTTGTCATATTTGGATTGTTGTTACAAATTTCATTACATTGAATGTAAATCTAATTTCAGTGATAACAATATTTAAAACATAGGAATAATACACACATTAAAAATTATGACAATATGATTTGCAATGTTAAAATGGAGTAACTCTGCATGATGGTACTAATCACAAGTAGTTTCATGGTTCTAATACAATCATCCCTGGGTCGCCCCTTTTAGTTGCCTCTTACGACAGACAGGGGATACCATGGGAGTATTCTTCATTTGTGCCCCCCACCCACAGGGGGTAGACATACCATTTCTGCAACTGGCCCATTCTCTTACTGAGGTTTTATTGTAGAAATTAGTCCTAAAGTAGTTTAAAACAGTATCCTACAGCAGACATCACAATGATTGATCAGGTGCGAATGAACACCTGCAAGGAATATTTAAGGTCAGTCCTATCAGAGAGAAACTTGAAGAGAAGCAGTTTCGCTGGGATGGTCATAAGAGACTAGATGAATCCCACCTCCTAGAGGAAGGCCAAAGGTGACTTAGAGATGATCTATGTGAAGAAGGGTTGCCAAAAGATCTGGCTGTAGAAAGAGAATAACATTCAGTTTATGAACTGAGCATACTGATCCAAAACAAATTTGGGAGTGCTTAATTGAAAGATGCAAATACAGCCGATGAGGAAGAAGAAGAAGAAGAAGAAGAATAAGAAGGACCTAAATTACTTTCAGTTATTTTTATAAATGTGACGGCATACAATACTTACTTCACTTCCTTCTTGAAGCGCTCCAACTCGTTATCCTTGCCCTGGTTTATGATGACTAGCTTCTCTTTCTCCAACTGCAATAGTTGAATTTCTTTCTGTAATTGCTCATTGGTGCGCTGACTTTCCTGAAGCTGCTGGTTCATTTTGTACTGCATTTCACGTACAGATGACAAGGACTGCAAAATAACAAACAAAGATTATAATCCCACAACAATGTTACTCCACTTCTTAGCATTATAACACACACATACCATACATATTGGGTGGTCCACCAGCCCCTTGTGATCCAGTTTTATGCATCCCTTCACATTTACTACAATTCTGAAAGACATTGGACCCTCACCCTAAACCGGGGTAATATAACGAGATGTGTGTTTACGGGCTATAAGACAGCAGGAATCGTGAGCACAACTATTAATTCATTATGGCCACCTCGAATGAACCAGTAAAATGAGTCAGAACACATACTTTAACCCTTAGAGTGCCGAGGAGCACAATCGTGCTCCTCCCGACTCCCGCTAAAATTGCCAGGAGCGCTCTTCTCGCTACTGCCTTAATAAACACTAATTACTGAGTATGGTTTCGTTGATGGGTGGAAAAACTGGTTGTTGTAGGATAATAAAAGCACAGAATTTTCATTATAGCATGCAGATTGTCACTATGTTTGCCTGTTCGGGCTTTATGAGTACTTGAACTTGGTGAATATTTTATGAAGTGTCCCTGAGTAGCTAGTGAAAATGGCAGCAAGCCATGGTGTTGACGGTGATATGTTCACGAACGATGAGTTAGTGGAGTATTTGAACACTTCACCCTTTAATAGGAGTGATTCTGAGAATGACGACTCGGACAGTGACAGTAGTGAGGTTATGATGGGAACCGCACAAGTAAGTGCTGCGAATGTATCTGAGAGCTTGGAAGATTCCGAACTTAGTGATGGAGCAAATGACGGTCCCGAGAATGAGGATGATGATGATGGTAATAGCAATAAAGCTCCTCAAAGGTCTGTTTTGGGAGGTTTTTGTACGAAGTGATACTCGTTATCACTCTGCACCTGTCTACTTGGAAAATCCAGGTCCAAAGCATGTCCCACCTTGCAACGCCAAAGCTATTTAGTATTTTTATCTCTTCTTTGCTCAGGCTCTGTGGCAGCTAATGGTGACAAACTAGTAGATATGCTACTCAATTCTTGAGGTCAGCACAACAATTGAAGTCGAATTCCTGCATAAAGCAGTGGCAGCCTGTTACTCTAAAGGAAATAAAAAGGTTTTATCGCTGTATTGTTAGAGAAGGGAATTACATGCAGACCGACAATATCTTCATACTAGAACACTGATTCTCGAGTCATCCCATAGTTTTCAAAGATGTTCTCCAGGCATAGATTCCAGCTAATACTGAAATTCTTCCACCGTGTGAATAATGATTCGTTGTTTCCACCAGGCCATGAGAAATATGACCCATGTGCTCGCTTCAGTCCTCTTGTGGATCACACCAACAATTTGTTCAGACACCATTACACTCCCCGCCAACACCTTAGCATAAACGAGTCACTTGTTGGAACAAAATGTCATTCTCCTTTGTTGCAGTATCTTCCAAACAAAAAACATCACAAATGGGGGATAAAATTCTGGATGTTGTACGACACTATATCACATTATTGTTTGGGTTTCTTCTGCTACCGTGGAGCAAAGAGCAATGTCGATAGGAGAAACATACAGAAACAGGGACTAGTGTTTCTTGTTGTGACTAAATTACTGGCAATAGGCAACTACCTAATGAAGGACTATCATGTGGTAATTGACAATTTCTTGACTACGATTAGTCTGGCCCAGCAATTGTTTTCTAAGGGCACATACTTCACAGGTACTCTCCGGCAAAACAGGAAGGATATCCCTTCAGAACTGAAAGGTAGATTTGCCATTGGTGAGACTAGGTACTTTAGAAAAGACGAGGTCCTGCTAGCTTGCTAGCTGGCTACTGGGAGAAAAAAGATCTAAAAAACATCCAGTTTTCCTCTTATCTACACATTCCATTGCTGAAAGCAAAACTACCACCAAGCCAAGAAAGAACAGACTTCCTAAGGAGGTAATGAAACCAACAATTATACACCAGTATAACAAATTTATCGGGGGTGTTGATGATTTGGATATGATACTATACACTTACCTAGATAAGAGCCGGACACTCAAGTTTTGGAAGAAGGTTGTCTTTTCAATTTTTGTGAGAATGGTTCTGAATGCATATATTATCTATAAGGAAAACCAAGAAAATGACGAGATTAAAATTTACATCTTCCATTATTCTTGAACTCGAAAATGAGTGGATGACATAAAAGAACCTCTTATCTCCAGCACAACATCTGACAGATCCAAGTCCTCCTGGAGCACTACTGGAAAAACTTCCGGGACATAACCTAAAACGATGTGCCGTATGTAGCCAGAAAGATGGTGGAGCAGTAAAGAGATCCCATTTACAGTGCGTAAAGTGCAAACGGGGACTCCACCCATTATGCTTGGGGGTCCACAAGTGTTAAAAGTGGTAGTGAATGAAAAAGAGTAAATACGTACATGATTTTCTTGTAGATAGTGTTAAAATACGGCATTCAGCCATAAAAGTGGGCCAAATCCTCATGAAGTACCGACCTTAATAAATTGGGGGAAAAGACCAAGAAAAAGAAGAAGAAGTAAAGGTAGTAGTAGTTTGCGGTAGGCCTTGTTTAAAATAATTATAATTTTAGCTCCCTGGTGATAACGGTTTAAAGACTAATATGGTTTTCGGAGTGGTATAAAGGACCTGCAGTGAACGTGTTCTTAAATTTTATATGAGCTTCCGATATGAAACTCGCTGGTGAGTCGTGAAGCACTGAGTGATACTGGCCTTTTTTTTTCTGATACATTCATTCTTCGACAGGTCAGCCCTCTTCCACTTTTTTCTCTGATTAACATTAAGAGTGGATGGTTGCTGCGCATATGTACTTCTTCTTGAAACAATAATCACCAACACCACCACCACTGGTCTTCTGTAAATAAGCAGTCAACCTATCCATAATTTTCCATAGCGTCAACAACAAATTGATAACATAGAATGAGATTAGTACAGGTTGAGCGTCCAGAAACAAATCCATGTTGCTCTTCTATCACTATTTGTTTGAAAAGAGATGTTATTCTATCAGTTATTAAATCTTCAAACAGTTTCGGTATTTGAGACACATTTGTGATAGGCCTGTATTGTTTTACACATGTTTTATCCCCATTTTTAAACATGTTAATGTACTCAGTCTTGAATTGTTCACTATCTCCTACTCTTATTTACCCATTCCAAGTTACTTCACTGAACAAGATGTCTCAAACTTTTCTTTTCCAATAAATGTGGATAATATATTAAAGGGTGAAAGTAAAGAATTACTACTACTACTACTACTACTACTACTACTACTACTACTACTACTACTACTACTAATTGTACCGGCTGGTACACCTCTACGCCGCACATTTGAATTTTCCGCCTTAAAGTCCTCCTCTACTGGAGAAACTCTGAACGTTAAAAACTGGATCAACTCATAAGTTTCTCAGAAGATGTCACTACCATAAATTTTGTGATTACGAAGTTGTCAATACTGCGTGGATTTCAACTTTTTCTGTTTTCCATTTGATCAAGAAGTGTGGACATTCTCTTATAGATGTCTCTGCCAAAAAAACTATGATCATGCACCCTGGTGCAAAGTGAAGGAACTTTTTTCAAGATATTTTGTACTCATAAGTTTCCTTATTACTAAATTTCGTTCTTTCATTTGTGGGTTGGCCATATTAATCTTTTCTTTCCGCCAGTTTTGAAGTTAGCCAATCAATTATTTCTGTAATTAATTTTTGACCAATCGTGTCTTTCTTCTTCGATTTTGTGTGCGACTGTGTATTTTAGCCAATAAACGCCTGTGGGTGTGTCTAAATTATACATGAAAGGTCTCGAATCTTCCCCGAGGGTATAAAAACTGCTGATTTTCTTGTCTCTCGGTCACATCATCAACATTTAACTTAGTGTATGGACATGTAGCAGGAGGCAGGAAGCGCCTCTTTCTTCCGGCAGCAGTTCTTCAGTAAGGTAATGGCCGCTTAACATCTTTATTTCTTGCTAGCTCAGCAGTTTAACCCGCGGGGAAGGTCCGAAACCTTTACTATGTAACCTATCTTCAAACATGTAATTCTCCGTCACTTTTGTAAAACTTCATATATCTTTAACTGTAATTCGGGGATAGAGAGTGCTTTACCCTCTCAAGCTCCCCTTCATTTTGATTTGAGGTGACTACGTTTTTGTAACCGATTTTCTACTCTTTCTTAATGTGTTAAATTTATTCAGTATACGAGTCACCTCCATAGTTTGGGAATAGCCCCTGTTTCATTGGCCTAGTGCCTCTTAGGTTTAAAAAAAAGTTTCATGTAGGAGTGCAAGTACACGCCTCCATTCAGCTTGGTATTTTGGGGCCATTTACTTAACCTGTTCTTTTCTGCTAAGGCCCAGTAGGTTGGGTACAAGATACCCCTGTTTCTTTGTAAGTGTGCCTTGAGGGCAGTTAATGGTAAAGTCTGTTGTGGCCTTTGATAGGCCCAGGAAATTGAGAGTGGGTCAGCTCTTTTATGCGTATAAAAGTGCCTCTAAGAGGCTTGACATTTGTTAATTACGGAGCTGATGTTCCCGGTACTAGGGGATTTCTGCCCGTTTGTAAATTTATGCTCCTCTGAAAATTTTGTTCTGGAAGCTCAAAGGTTGTAAAACTAAGGGCTGGTAGCCCAAGTTTGCTGAAGATTTGCTATCTTGGATTATTCTAGTCTTGTTTTTAAATTGTTCTTGTCAACTCACTAAGTGAGAAATTGTTAACTTGTTGCTTAGAGAAAATATAACCTTCCATTTCAGTTTAAATTCTTTCTTGACAAAGCAGTTAGACGCATTCACCCCAACACCTTCTTTCACCTCTGCTAATCCACCAAACCACGGTAGTAATAATAATAATAATAATAATAATAATAATAATAATAATAATAATAATAATAAACATCAAAACAAATAGGTGGACAATGGAAATCCGCCAAGACCTGGAATCAAAGTGGCCGACATCGCTAACCGAACCTGCTACACAACGAAAATCAACAAGTGGGAAGTAGAGTCAGAGAGAAACCACAAGAAGAAGACAGGAGCTAAGTGGACAGAAGAACGAAGAACCACGATGAGAGAAAAACTGAAGGCTGCCTGGCAAAGAAGGAAAAGCACAACTTCTAAGTGAGCTTTGCGTGATCAGTTTTCTGGTCTTTTTCGCATCTAATAATAATAATAATATTAATAATAATAATAACAATAATAATAATAATTTTACCGGGAGGTACACCTCTATGCCGCACATTTAAATCTTGCGCCTAAAAGAACTCTACAGGAGAAATACTGAACTTGAAACTAAACCTATTTAAACCTTTTCTCAGAAGATGTCACTACCGTAATTTTGTTATTGTGAAGTTTCCAGTACTGTGTGAATTTCAACTTGTTTTGTTTTCCATTCATCAAGAAGTTTGGACATTATCTCATAGATGTCACTGCTAGAAAACTATGATCATACACCCTGGTGCGAAGTGAAAGAACTTTTTTGAAGAAGTTTTGTATTCATAAGTTTTTTTACTAATTGATGTTCATTTATTTTTGGGTTGGCAATATTTTATCTTTTCTTTCCGCCAGTTTTGAATCCAGCCAATACCTAATTTTTGTAATTAATTTCCAACCAATCCTGTATTTCTTCTTCGATTCTAAGGGCCACTTTTAAATAAAATTCTGTGGGTGTGTCTTGATTATTCATGAAAGGACTCAAACTTTCCCCGAGGGTTTATAAACCGCGGATTTTCACGTCCCTTGGCCATTTGATCAACATCTAACTGTGTGTGCATGTGCGTCAAGCAGGAGGTGGGAGGCGCCTCTTTCATCAGGCAGCAGTTCTTCAGCAAGGTAATGGCCAGTTAACATCTTTATTTCTTGCTAGCTCCGCAGTTTAACCTGAGGGAAAGGTCCGAAACTTTAACCATGTAACCTACTTTTCTACAAATGTAATTTTCTGCCGGCTTATGTAAAAACTTCATAAAATCTTTAACTGCTAATTGGGGATAGAGAGTGATGCACCCTCTCGAGCTCCCTTTCATTTTGGTTTGAGGTGACTACATTTTGTAACTGGTTTTCTTCCTTTCCGTAATGTCTTAAATTTCTTTCTTATACGAGTCACCTCCATAGTTTGGGAATAGCCCCTGTTTCATCGTCCTAGTGCCTTTTAGGTTTTAAGAAAGCATATTTAGGAGTGCAAGTTCACGCCTCCATTCAAATTGTGTTTTGGGCCATTTACTTAACCTGTTCCTTTCCGCTACGGCCCAATAGGTTGGGCACTAGATACTCCTGTTTTAATTTGTAAGTTGTGCCTTGATGGCAAATGATTGTAATTTTCTGATATCGCCTTGAATAGGCTGGGAAAACGGAGAGCACATTAGGTTTTTTTTTTTTTTTTAAGTACTGCAAAAGTGCCTCTAGAAGGCTTTATATTGTAAACTACGGAGCAAGTGCTCCAGGTAGTAGGGGATTTCTGCCCTTTTGTAAATTTATGCTCTTCGGTAAAGTTGGAGCTGGAAGCTCAGAAATTGTAAAATTAGGAGCTTATAGCCCAAGTGTGTTAAAGTGTTGAAATCTTGAATTTTTCTAAGTCTTGTTCTAAATTGCTATGTCATCGTTATCTCACTAAGTGAAAAGTTGTTAAAGTTTTGTTGTTGATTGTTGAAATTCAAAAAATATAACCTTTGTTAAAGTTTTAAATTAACTTTGATTTTGTAGTTAGACCCATTCACCCCGGCACCTTCTTTCACCTCTGCTGGTCCACGGGTAACCCCATAACAATATTAATAATAATAATAATAATAATAATAAAATAACTTTATTGGCCACATTGGACCACTTCAGTCTTTCCGTTCACTTCCTCTTTGAAGGTTGTATGTTTGGTTCCAGTGATCTACCCAGTACTTCTCCATTCGTTCCGATCATAATTTTCTCAATTCATCTGAAATCGTTACAGCCCTTCTATGTATCATTTCTGCTGAAAATTTATGAGTTTTAAGAAGGGAGTTAATTTTATTTTTGTTCTCTGCATCCGCTATCTCGCATCCAACTGCTCTGGTATCTTGCTGAATTTCGTGGACCCACTGTCCTCCTATCTTCTTTCCAAGACTTCTCATCACTAATTGTCATAAAATCCAGTTTCCTGGCAGTCGCAAGATGTAAAAGAAATACAAGATATTCTTCATTGTGCTGGCGATTGTGTCAATCTCTCGATAGACCGTTTTATTAGGAAGGATTCTGAAGACTCCTTCAGTTGGTATTTCTTATCTATGCAAGTTCCGATGAATCTTCTTTCAGTTTTGAGGAGCTGACCAGTTCTTGTTTCGTTTTTAATTTGGAACACGGTTTCACAAGCGCTAGTGGCTTCCGGAAGAGTTACGGTTTTATAGACTTGGACTTTAGTGTCTGCTGACAGGCATTTCTTATTATATAAGGGGCAGTCAAATGAAAATCGAATACCTGCTACAATGTGACCATGGAATGGTTTTATTCAAAAGTAATTACCAAAAGCGTTAATACATTTATCCCACTGGGAGATGAGACATCAATTCCAGTTTTGTAGAAAGAGGTAGGTCGCTGATGGATCCACAACCGCAACCACTCTTGCACTTTCTCGTTCAAATAAAACCGACGTCCATGAATGTCTTTCTTCAGGTCTCCAAAATGTGAAAATTACAAAGTGAAAGAGCCGGGTTGTACGGAGGATGTTGAAGTGTTTCCCCACCAAATCGCTGAAGCGTAGTCTTAGCCAGATCGGAAGTATGGGGCCAAGCAGTATTGTGCAAGAGGAAGACTCCGCCCAACAGCATTCCAGGTCGTTTTAACTTTACGGCGCATCGCAGTTCCTGCAAAATGTCTTCATAGCGCTGTGCAATGATTATGGTTCCTCGCTCGAGGAAATCGACAAGCGGAGGGCCCCTACAGTCAAAGAAGAAGGTCATCATGATTTTACCAGAACTTGTGTACACATATTTGGATTACTTTGACAGTGGAGAATTGCGATGTTTCCATTGTTGGCTTCACAGTTTGCTCTCGGGCTCAAAATGGTGGCAAAGATACAGGACAGAAACGCACACTCTTCCTCGTGGTACTGCTGCAGATTACTCAGTCACGGTGCCATTTTGTCAATCTTTTGTCCCTCCATCAGTTGATGTGGAACGCAAAACAAAGCAAAGCAAAGTCATCTCCGTACAGCCCATGAAGACCCATGAAGGTAAAGGCTTCCACTATCCATAACCACAGCACTTGATGGGATAGAGTGGTTAGCTCTACGCCCGGCCGCCTTTGCCCCCAGGAATTAACCTGGTACTCATTTTTGGTGTAGGCTGAGTGAACCTCAGGACCATGTGCACCTCCGGGAGTGGAAATCTCGTTTCTTAACTTTTACGACTTCCTAACGAGGATTCGAACCCACGTCCTTCCGGGCGAACCGAGCGCGCCTTTACTGTCTCGGCCAGGCAGCCCCTGATGCGGAACCCACTGCACACAAATTTTGCAAAAATGCAAATTATCTTTCATAATGGCATGAACGAGGCCATGGCTAATGCCGACCTGAACATGAATTTCTTCCTCTGTGATTTTTCAGTTTACCCAGATAAGGTCATCAATCCACCCTATTACATCAGGAGTAACGGCTCAAAGTGCCTGTCCTGGGCACGCATCGTCTTGCAGTGATGTGCGTCCTTCCCGGAATCTCTTATGCCACTCGTGCACACTCGTCATGGACATGCAGTGTTCGCCATACGCAGCAGATATGCAATGATGAGTTTTGCGTACTCCAGTACCCTCAGCCACCAGAAAACTAACCACACTTCTCTGCTCTTCTTTGCTTGCCTCCATTTCTACACCTGGACGAACACACTAGACCAGTCTGCGCACCATCCACAGACACAGACTGGCAGCGCTCTATTTCGTAGCATTGGTGCTAGTAAAGCCAGAAACTTGCAGCCGCCACCATCTTACGTCACCACATACCTACTGCAAACATGTGTGTTACCGTGTTATGTGCAGTTTTGGTTTATGCTGTTTTTATGTATATTCTGCATTAATTATTCAGCAAACTACTGTGTGGCAGAATGGTGAAATACCTGCATAGTGTTGGGGTGTGGTTTTTCGTATTCATGAAGTAAAAAAGGAAGGAATTTGAATTTCAATACACCGGTAAGTGGCTTACATCTTCTCATGTACACTTGTTATCTAGTTATTAATGCAATTAAATCAACTATTAAAGATGCCTAATTATGTAGGAGACAGAGATCACTTCCTTCCAATGTATATTTGTTGGCGTTAGCCCCCTTGTGATTGAGTGCGGCGTAGTAGTAACAACAACAACAACAATAACAACGATAATAGTAATAGTAATAGAAATGTTGGTACAACACTTGTTATAGGTTAAGATTTTGTTTTTTGATTATGTTAGTAATTGAATAATAGTAGTCTCGGTCAATCAATCACTACTGATCTGCATTTAGGGCAGTCGCTCAGGTGGCAGCCATCGGCCGTAGCCGTGTTGAAACACTGGATCCCATGAGATCTCTGAAGTTAAGCAACATTGGGCGTGGTTAAGATTTGAATGGGAAAGGAACTGGCCACCCTACCGAACGTAAACTCCGGCTCAGGCACACCTCTGCAGAGGTTCGGACCTGCCTTTGGGCAGAATACACCCTTACCTTAGCCACGTGGCAGATTCCTTATCTGCTGTTTTCCTACCCTCTTTTTATATGATTGCAAAGAAACTGGTATTGAACACCTCCCTTGGTAAGTTATTCCAGACCGAGCGAGTTGGCCGTGCACGTAGAGGCGCGCGGCTGTGAGCTTGCATCCGGGAGATAGTAGGTTCCAATCCCACTATCGGCAGCCCTGAAGATGGTTTTCCGTGGTTTCCCATTTTCACACCAGACAAATGCTGCGGCTGTACCTTAATTAAGGCCACGGCCGCTTCCTTCC
The DNA here is from genome assembly GCF_040414725.1 of Anabrus simplex. Taxonomy (NCBI): domain Eukaryota; kingdom Metazoa; phylum Arthropoda; class Insecta; order Orthoptera; family Tettigoniidae; genus Anabrus; species Anabrus simplex. The sequence continues at coordinate 71,668,636 of NC_090275.1, read as the reverse complement.
AACTCCTAGGCCTTTCCTATCCCATCGTCGCCATAAGACCTATCTGTGTCGGTGCGACGTAAAGCCCCTAGCAAAAAAAAAAAAGTTATTCCAGTCCCTAACTCCCCCACTTATAAAGAAATATTTGCCCCATTTTGTCCTCTTAAATTCCAACTTTTCTTCATATTGTGGTCTTTCCTACTTTTGAAGACACTACTCACTCAAAATTATTCGTCTACTGATGGCCTCCCACGTCATCTCTCCACTGACTGCTCAGAACATACCACTAGTCAAACAGTTCGTCTTCTATCTTCTAAGTTTTCCCAGCACAAACTTTGCAACATTTTTGTAACACTACTCTTTTGTTGAAAAACACCCAGAACAAATCGAGCTGCTTTCCTTTGGACTTTTTCCAGTTCTTGAATCAAGCAATTCTGGTGAGTGTCCCATACACTGGAACCATACTCTAGTTGGGGTCTTACAAGAGATTTATATGCCCTCTCCTTTACATACTTACTACAACCCTTAAATACCCTCATAATAATATGCAAAGATCTGTACCCTTTATCTACAATCCCATGTGGTAAAATCTGACAAAACTCAATGAAGCACTAGCAAATAATATACAGCAATAATAGCCTCTAGTTACTAAAACTAAATACATCAACTAACACACATCTTTAAAGATATGTTGTAAAGATGTCAAAAATACTGTTAAAATTAGAGTGGAAGGAGTAATAATCTTGCATAAATCGAAATAGGTGTTAGGTTTATTATAATAGAATATTGTTTGAATACTGTATATCTCAGAATTTGTGGTAGAGATGTTTTTTCAATTCTCTACAATGTGATACTTGTAAGGAAGTAGTTGTACAGAAGAACATTCTTATCCTTTCATTTATTTTTAAAATAGGGGAAATCTGTAGGCCTATGTTCCTACAAAAGATGTTGTTCACGTGAGCAAACTTCCTGAGATGTATTTCAGACCAATATATGTAATGGTTTAAGCTCAGTCTTGAAACAGAACATACCTAATGAAGTCACAGCTCAGCTGTATGAAACAAATTTGTTTTGAAGGCTAAGCTCACATGCTTTAGATCTAAACTCAATGGACACATATGTTTATTGTATTTTTTTTGTTTGTTGCTATTTTGCTTTATGTCGCACCGACACAGATAGGTCTTATGGCGACGATGGGATAGGAAAGGTCTAGGAATGGGAAGGAAGCAGCCGTGGCCTTAATTAAGGTACAGCCCCACCACATTTGTATAGACAAGAAATGTGTTTTTCCACCAACCAATACACAATTTATTGTAAATAGATTACACTAGTACCGTTTTCGGCTCTTATTATTATTTATAAATTTCATTTACCGTATTGATGATTCAATGTATAGACAAGAAATGTGTTTTTCCACCAACCAATACACAATTTGCAAGAAATTTTGTTCAGAGTTTTTGAAGAGTGCTAAGTTATTTGAGGTGTTGAACAACAGTCAGCACTATTCACTTGTAGTTCAGCAAGTTGAAGGATGTGTTTTAAACATCAAATATGAGCAGTATTTTTAGCATTGTAAGTAAATCATGAAAAGAGTGAAACAATGATGTGATAAAGTAGTATAATGAGGTAAATATTCTTCAAATGTTGAGATCATTGCAGACACATTCAACAAACTTCCAAATTGCATTGACCCACTAGGAACGTTTCAGATAAACACTGACACACCCATTTTAATGTCCGGCTCCATGGCTAAATGGTTAGCGTGCTGGCCTTTGGTCACAGGGGTCCCAGGTTTGATTCCCGGCCGGGTCGGAGATTTTAACCATAAATGGTTAATTCCCTTGGCTTGGAGACTGGGTGTTTCTGCTGTCCCCAACATCCCTACAACTCACACACCTCACATAACACTATCCTCCTCCACAGTAACACGCAGTTACCTGCACATGGCAGATGCTGCCTACCCTCATCAGGGTTCTGCCTTACAAGGGTTGCACCCAGCTAGAAATAGCCACACGAAATTATTATTATTATTATTATTATTATTATTATTATTATTATTATTATACTACCCACTTTAATCACCCCTGATCTAATAGATCCTCCAACCATCAATGAAGTAGAACTTGCAATTAAAAGAACAAAAAAATTACAGGGCATCTGGAGAAGACCTAGTCTTTGCAGAAATCTGGGAAAAACGCCACAAAACCTGCAATCAAAAATTTCCATCAACATCTAGTAAAATTGTAGATCACGGAGGAAATTCTGGGGCCCTGGGACGACGGGAATAATCTATCCATTGTTTTTAAAAAGGAGAAAAAAACCACCCCAGATTTACAGAGGAATAACCCTTCTGATCTGCGCATACAAAATGTTCTTTCGCAGGATCAAAAACACTCTGGAACCACAACTTGGTGAACACCAAGGAGGATTTTGTCCTTACAGAAGCTGCCCAAATGATATTCTCAGACTGAAATTAGTAATAATAATTGAAATAATTTGGAAAAATCATTGCACATAACTTAAATGAGAAAGAAACATGGATAATGAAAAGGGGCCAATTTCTTACCTGGTCAACATATAAGAGACAGTCAAATGAAACCGAACACAAGCCAAACACATTTTGCACGAAAGGTGGCAACACTATTGTTATGTATCGATACTGCCATCGCTGTGGTAGGAGAACTGCATAGTGACAACTCACAGGTGCATGCAGTTGTTGGATTATGTTTTTGATGGTGCCACAGACACATACAGGGTGGTCATACGAAATGTCATACATCGGAAATGTTTTATAAAATGTGTAAACCTGGGCTCACAACCATGTCCTTTCGTGAACAGAAACCTTATTTCATGCGTGATCCGACAGGCAGCACCACATGTCGCACATGCGTACCGGCTGCCAGTTATACAGCATGGCGGACAAAGGGAGATTAACTCGTGAACGGAAGGCGAAGATAGTGTTGTTTTATGCTGAATCAAGAGCGTAGCTCGGAGCCAGGAAAGGTTTCGTGTTCATTTCCGTACTCGGTGGGCTCCTTGCCGGCAGACGGTATACAGATTGGCCAAGCAATTTGAAACAGAAGGCAACATACTGGAGAGAAAATGGCCCCGCCTCAAGCCGGTCCGCTCGCTGGAGAAGAATGTTGCTGCTGTGAGAGCGGCTATGGCTCGGAGCCCCTCCAAATCCACCAGAAATGCATGTGTTCAGCTGGGCATCTCTCGTTCGTCAATTCAGAGAATACTGCAGTCTAACCTTGACGTGTTTCCATACAAAACGACAAATGTTCTGGACTTCCTGAATGAACATTTCGGGCCCCCTGTGATGTCTCATCAATATCCCGAGCGTTTTCAGAGCGGCTCAATCTGGCCACCGCATAGCCCCGATCTCAATCCCTGCGACTTCTTCCTGTGGGGATATTTGAAGGAGACAATCTACCGCCATAAACTAGAAAATGTACAGCAATTGCAAGCGGCCACTGTGACTTTCTTCCGAGGGTTGAGTGAGGACTTGTGTCGTAGAGTGATCGCGAACATGCAGGTTCATCTCAAAGCTGTTGTAACACCGATAAGGTGGACATATTGAACATGTCCTGCACACGGACTAACCATGCACATGTCAGTGAATGGTGTAACGCCATCTTGTATTCAATATGTTGTATATTACATTTTCTATAAACAATTTCCAGTGTATGACATTTCGTGCGCCACCCTGTAGATCTAGACTGGCAATGAGCAGCACTATTCCGAAGCCGGAAGCGTGGGGTTGCTGCCATCTTACGTCACTACACTACCGCAATGCATTAATGTAAAACAGTGCCCGAAACGGGAATAATAGACAGGAGATAATTAAAATAATTAAAAGCACATAGAAATAACAATACTACTGATTAATTAGACCTATTAGGTCCTTTATTTTATTGTAAAAGAAAAAAGAAACACTGGCATATCAATTTACAAAGCTTTAAAATAGCCAGCCTGTTATAGACCGATCTATGATCAAATCTGTTTCCATTCACTTTCTTACAGCATGATTTGCACATATCTTCAAGTACATTGATGCAATTGCACTAATAAGGTGTGCCGGGCTGAGTAGTTCAGACTGTTGTCCTTCTGATTCCAAGTTGTCCTGGTTCAGTCTGGTGGTATTTGAAGGTTCTCAAATACGCCAGCCTCGTGTCGGTAGATCTACTGACACATAAAAGATCTAGTGCATTACTAAATTCCGGCACCTCAGCGTCTCCGAAAACGGTAAAAGTAGTTAGTGGCACGTAACGCCAATAACATCATTATTATTAGTGCACATTATTGTCTGGCTCATTGGCTGAATGGTCAGCGTTGAGGCCTTCGGTTCAGAGGGTCCTGGTTTCGATTCCCGGCCGGGTCAGGGATTTTAATCGTCTCTAATTAATTCTTCTGGCTCGGGGACTGGGTTTGTGTTTGTCCCAAGAGTTCCTCTCCATATCAACACACTACCAACCACCACAGAAACACGCAATTATGGTTACATCCCTCCATATAGAGTTGGCGTCAGGAAGGGCATCCGGCCGTAAAACAGGACCAAATCGCCATGTGCGACACAGTTTGCACCCGCGACCCCACAGGTGTGGGAAAAGCGGTAGAAAAAGAAGAAGAATGCTATTAGGTACTAATGAGACGATACCGGGCGAGTTGGCTGTGTGGTTAGGAGCACGGAGCTGTGAGCTTGCATCTGGGAGATAGTGGGTTCGAATCCCACTGTCAGCAGCCCTGAAGATGGTTTTCCGTGGTTTCCCATTTTCACACCAGGCAAATGCTGGGGCTTTTATTATTTATAAATTTCGTAAATTTAAATGTAATGTAAATTTTTAAATTGTCCCACTCTTTGTATTCCTATAAGGAGCCGCTAAAATTGTACGCATCGCCTTAGAGAGTTTTTAATATCTGTTATATTTAAAAACACCTATTAATGCCCATCAAAGATCAATTTTTTTCAGCTACCGTATCGATAGAACAGGGGTAAAGTGTGGAACTATTTAAGCAATATAAGAATACTGAATTTGCTTGGGTGATCAGTCTCCGCGATAAGGAAAGTAAGAGGAAGGATGAAAAATCGTGAGTCTCCCTCTTAAATTGGGAGAGTTTGCACGTCTGCATTTCTATAGCATTTGACATCCTTATATTTCTGTCATTTTGTATTTCCTTATTTATTTCAGACCTTTCAAATTTTTCTATCCAAGATATTTTATTAATTTTTACCAATGACTTTCAAAGACATTTTTTTTTTGTAATACTTTGTCCTTATGGGGGAAATAATAATAAACAATCATCAAAGTGAAGTTTTCCTTTCTATGAACATTATAAGCATGATTACTAGTAGAGAAAGTGCCGACAGGTTGTTTTGTGTTTTCCTACTGTTATGGGGTACTAGAATCGCTGACAGCTAATTACAAATATAAGTAATAAATGAGATGTGAAGTTGTCGGTTACAGCGCATTTAAGTAAATACATGTTTTTTTTAATAGTATTTTTAACAATTTGCTTTACATCGCAGCAACACAGATAAGTCTTATGGCGACGAAGGGATAGGAAAAGGCTATGAGTGGGAAAGAAGCAGCTTTACATAAGGTACAGCCCCAGCATTTGCCTGGTGTGAAAATGGGAAACCACAGTAAACCATCTTCAGGGCTGCCGACAATGGGATTTGAACCCACTATCTCCTGAATGTAAGCTGACACCTATGCAACCCAAACCATGCAGCCACTTGCATGGTCAATAAATACATTAAAATGTCCTTGTTTCCTTGGAGTTTATGTCTTTGTCACAATTTATCCTCGAATCAACTCACGACAGAGTTTCTTTATCAAAAATGAATAACATAAGACAAAAGTAAATAATTTGCAGTTCCCAGTGAAAGCAACTTCAGCAACAAACTGACTGACAGAAATATATGTAAGCCTACCTGTGCTAATGAAATGAAGTTACACTATGTGAACAAAATTCCCCGGATACCCCTTCTTGTTCGTTCTAAAGATGCCAGCCATGTAACTAACAATGTGTAAGACTTCCTTTTCCTACTCCTACTATTACTAAGTTTAATCTTTGCGGAAGGCTTTCAATAAAGTTCTGATGCACTGAAGGTGGAATTAGTGTCCGTTCTTCCTGAAGCATGGTGAATAGTTGTTGCCAGGTTGCTGAGGGAATTGACCTGGCACGTAGCCAACGCTCCAGTTCATCCCAAAGATGTTCGATGGGGTTCAGGTGGGGCTTTGAGCAGACCAGTCCAGCACATCTAACCTGATTTTCTTCGAACCACAACGCAATAGTCCTTACTTTGTGGACAGGAGCATTATCATGTTCATAGAGAAAAGGTCCGATTCCAAAATTTTGCCACAGTAAACACCTGCATTCATTGGGCCATCAACCAGAACTAATGGTCCGAGCCCAAATCAGGAAAAACAGCCCAAGGCCATCACACCACCTTATTTTCAAGTTTTTAAATAAGACTGAGGTTAACATTCGGCCCATCCATTGAGACTTGCAAAATATTGCCTAAAGGTAAGGACAGTCCATGTATAAATCCATCTAATAAGTGATCCACAGTTGCCCTGCCTAAAAATACACTATTCCAATACCTTGTTGCAACTTTTGAAGATTTACATCCCTAAACCATACGCACAAGTCCATTTGTCCTCTTTGGACAAATCTGTCTAATGATTCATCAAAACAAACATAGTCAGAGCACTGTTTTAAGTCATTTTGCAAATTTTCTTTAATATATGAGGCTAATCCATTATTTGTAACATAGGAAGTCTTGCCCATAGTAACGTTTTGAGCAATTTTCCTGTTTGGGAACATTGTTTTGAATGCTGCGGAGGTTTCATCACAAGAGTTGAGAACATCTTTCCAGTGACAACCTGGAGAGCCCATATGGCTTCAGCCGATAAAACATCTTTATTCACACTGCACGTCTTTAAACTCCTTTGACATGTTCCTGGCACTGCTAATTCCTTTGTACCTGTGGATGTAGTGCTAGTCTTTGCAAAGAAAGACATTGTTGGCTGGGAAGACTTAGCTTTCATGTATTTTATATGAGTAGGTGCTTTAGCATGAAGTGACTGCTTGTTTGACCATATTACTAAGTGTGAATGATTTACAACACACTTTACAATATGCTCAAGTTGCATAATTTACCAATATGTTCAACCAACCACTCAGTTCAGGAAACACTTTACTGTCTAGCTGACGTTTATTAAATGTACACTGCTTGTTAACCATTGTCATGAGTTTCAAGAAAGCATCCTAGAACTGAAATAAAAAAGAATAACATAAAAATGGTTGAAAGAAATGACACTAGGGCACAACAAAAATTGTAGAATTGTTACGCACTTCTTGTGAAAAATACTTGAAAAAGAAATGCTACAACAGCCTGGGTTACAACAGACTAGAGCCTGAAAATATTCCCTCAAATCCACCATTGGGGAAGATTTCCCTGACTTTCCAGATTTTTGTCTATTTCACTGACCAAATTTTTTTCCCCCTGACTTCCCAGAATACGGACACTATGATTAAAGCTTTGATGCCTTAATGATCATGGTCACCACAGAGTCACAACATAATAAAAACTTGCTTTTAAACTAGGGCAGGGCTTATCATCCTACCAGCAAGCACATAAAATGTGCTAAGAACATGCATGCATAATTTATTGATATATTTTTACTCCTTATCTTATAAAATTTAACAATAAATTTATAGTTTTTTACATTCCACTAACTACTTCTGAAGGATTTTGGAGACACCGAGGTGCCGGAATTTTGTACCACAGGAGTTCTTTTATGTGGAAGTAAATCTACTGACACGAGGCACCTTCAAATACCACTGGACTGAGCTAGGATAGAACCTGCCAAGTCGGGGTCAGAAGGCCAGCGCTCAACTGCCTGAGCCACTCAGCCCGGCTTTCCCATATTTATGTATTTATCGTATGGCATTATAACATTACAATAATCCCACATATGTAAATGAAATGTACAAGTTTATGAGGTAACTGACAGATAATCAAAGAGTCTGCAGAGTCACCACGGTACACACTCTTGGGTGATAATAAGCAGTAAAATGGAAAACTTGGAGAGCTTTTGGGTTGCTTTAGAGCATTTATTGGCTTGAACTTCCTTCTTCAGTTGTTTGTTTTGAAAGAAAAACAGACATCTTATGTAGCAAAATATAAGTTTTGGAATTATATCCAGCACATGTTCATTTCCGCAGCCTAATCCACATGTGACACTAATTATGGGTTGGTTCTTTTGGTTACAAGCGAATTTTGATATGGTATAGATTTTTGATCACTTAAAAAACATATTCTTAATCTTTTGGTAGTAAAAGGAAATGTCACTTTTCCTGTTTCTCCTTGTTATGACCCGATTTGCAGCTAAGAACAAAACAGTGTCCTGGCATTTTCACATCACTTAACACTAGATATCATCAGTAAGCTGTATTAGGTATATTTTAGATCACGCTCAACTTAAGAATGTTTTCTAAAACACTTTACACAATACAGAAGATGAGAAAAATTATTTAACTCTTATTCACTGCTTTTCAAACAACAATAACAATGAGCTGTCTTGGAACTTGTTATTTAGTTTGATCAATATAAGTAATAGAAAGGAATAAATAAGTGACAAATCAAATGTCACAGTAGTGCCACAAGCAGAAAGATGCAATTTTACAAGTAAAGCAATAATGTTCTCCATGGTTATAACTAGTGCTGCCTTGGAACTTGTTATTTAGTTTGATCAATGGAAGTAATAGAAAGGAATAAATAAGTGACAAATCAAATGTCACAGTAGTGCCACAAGCAGGAAGAAGACATAGCATCTAAAATAATAACATCTGACTGTACATTCTATTTGTTTTATTATATCAGCTGCTTCTTGCTTCTGATGAAGGCAGTACTCACATACTGCGGTGTGTGGGAGTTTTAATAGTATAACAACCTCATTATGGATCTCTTTATTCCAGCTTTTTGGACAATGTCACCATTTCTGTAATTAGTAAGAAAGAAAATAATAAAAGACTGTAAAATCCCAACTATTCATATTTACCTTGTTTTCTTCACGGAGCTGAGCAGTCAGACTTGTAAGTTCAGCCATCGCACGTCCAGAGCTCTCAAGGTTTGTACGTAAAGTGGATATTGTCTGCATGTAATCCCGTTCTTTAGCCAGCCAAGCATCAAGTTCTTGATTTTTTAGTTTTAATTCTCTGGAAAAGTGTTCACAATACCTATGTAAAATTAAGATCTGACACACTTTTTAGTTTCCAATATTCACAAATATACATTTCTATAACATACACTACTTACTAAGATGCAATTTTACAACCAAAACAATAATGTTTTCCATGGTTATAACTAGGGGGCGGATTTCTATGACCTAAAAATGTATGAAATATGTATGCATTTATGACCTAAAAAACATAAAAATATGACTTAATGAATAGCATCTACATTACACAGAAACACATTAATTACGATTGCTACAGGCTGCAATTAATTTAGGGTTAAAAAAGTTTTAATTCCTTGTAATCTTTAACCCAAAATCAACTAAAATGATGAATATTTCATGAACTCGTTAAGGTTACACTGCATACTCCTAGGCAAGGACGGACTCTGTGGAAGACAAACACTACAGTTACTTTCACTGTTCAGTATTCAATCAGTTTTAATTTATACACAAAACATATGCTATTTGAATGAAACTTTCATACCTGATCTAGTCTCCATTATCCCGCTATTTTTTTCCAGTACATTTTCTAATTTTCTACACACCCTAGATGCTATTGTTCCTTTCGCATGCTTTAATTCCTGTTCAGTGCACTTTACAACATCAAGCTTAGTTCTGCACCTGAAACTTCCAGTTGCATGACTGCTCCAGATAAAGAATTAAAATTGGACTTTATGTAAGCCAGGTCCGCTTTTAATGTAGTGCTTGAAAATAAATCTTGAGTGGTTTTTATGGAGGACGATTCTGCAGGATCAAAAGACTTCACGATCTTCTCCATGACATCTAAGTTGTTGCAATAGTACACTGCGGCATCCAGCCAAGCCCCCCCATCACGTTATAACTAGCTTGGGAGGTAGGGGTAGTGAAGGTGCTTCTTAAAATTTCTGAACACGAAGTGGAGCTTTGACAAACAATTTCTTACAGTTCGATATTAATTTATCAACTTCAGGGTAGTTACTTCTAACTTCTTCAGCTACCCTATGCAAGGCATGTGCAAGACATGTCACATGTATCATTTTCGGGTGTAGCATTTTAAGTCCCTTGGCTGCCTTCACCATATACGGAACAGCATCAGTTACAAATAGAAAAATGTGCTCTCTCTTTGACCCATTTGGCCACAACAGATTCATGGAATTGTCAAAGAGAACTGCAATGGTGGAATGGTTTGTCTTCTCTAGCACTTAACATGTCAGGAGGAATGTATCTCGAGACCGGTCTTCCTTCACGTGCCAACGATCACATTTGCTACATATCTTCCATCCACATCTGTGGTCTCATCTATTGAAACCCATATCTTACTGTCTTCCACGCCACGCTTTATTATATCCAACATCTCTTCATAACAAGGGGGCAGATAGTCCATTCTGAGAGTAGATTCATTGGGAACAGGATGCTTTGTATATTTATCAAGAAATTGTCTGAAACTTCGGCTGTTAAGTTTCTTTAAAGGAATATTAGAGTAAACCATTATCTTGCAGAGATCTTGTGAAGATTGTGAACACTGTGAACTTGATGTTGGGGTTTCAAATAGCAGACGTTGCCTATTTTCAAGTGCAGAATATCTAGTTACACAATTCTTATGTTTTACAGTATTACAGTGTTGTTGCACAGAGAAGCGTTTTTGGCAGTAACTTTTTACCTCTCACAATTTACAGAATAATATAATATCACTCCATCCGTACTGAATATGTTTTCACCGAACTCGTGAACAAAACTTCGCAACTTCCCACAAATTAAGACTTTCGTTTTAGGCATATTGAAAGGAACTGAATGACTGAAGCTCCCTAATGACCAAGGTCATTCAGTGTGTTGAAGGTGGAAGAGGGAAGGGCGAAGGAGAGAGATAAGAATGACAAATAACTGCAGAATTACCTCTGCTTCCATGTAAACAATAGCCCGGTTTCCAGAAATTGACCCAGCTAGCAAACAATAGCTCCTACCTGTTAGAAACATGCCATACACTACTTTAGAATGGTTCTTCAGTAGTATATTCCAGTCTATCCTGAAAAAGAATTTCTAGAGCTTATTCCGATTTTTATAAAACAAAATTCAAACGAAAATTACCAAAATATGCCGTTATAATGTTATTTTGTTCAAAATATGCCATAAAACTTAAGAAAGCTTGAATATGCATTTATATGCCCAATAAAACCTGTTTAATTTTGATTATCATGCTTGGAAACGTGTTGAAAATACAAGACTATAAGATATAATGTTAAGGGAAAAAATATGACTTGTCATAGAAATCCGCCCCCTAGTTATAACTAGTGCTGTCTTGGAACTTGTTGTTTAGTTTCATCAATGTAAGTAATAGAAAGGAATAAATAAGTGACAAATCAAGTCATAATAGCCATATAGTTGGTCCGTTATTGGCAGGGGTCGAAAGATACCGAGCGCCCAGTCGCCATGGCGCCTCAAAATTTTTACCTGGCGCCTTAATTTTCAAATTCGGTTTTGAAAATTTATTTTTTGAAATGTACATGTACATTCCCATCACTTTACAAAGTAACAAGTCGTGTGGTGTTTCACTCTTTTTTTCCTTTTTTCTGTAGCTCATATATTCTAATATGTGCAATAAACATTTTCAGTGCTCTTGGCAGAGTCTTGAATTCTGAAATTGCTCTTCGTACCTTGGAACTGGACGTTTCAGTTCTGCGTGGGAGCTGCCTAACGGTTATGGGAGATATTGTTGAAACCCGTCAAACAAGTAACATTTCATGTGGACATATCGAAACACATCGAGTTCCATTATGGATGACCAGCTATCGGTAGCCGAGTACAAAGATCAGACCAGAGTTGTCGAGAAATGCAGAGAACTACTACGTTAAATATTTCAACAAATAACTACATTACCGCATTCCTTCCCGTGACTAGCCGTTCTTCAACTATTGCCGTCAAAGCAGTGCTGATAAATTCCCATGGAATTCATTCTTTGCATTTAGAACATACGGAATGACATGTTTATCAATTCTTGTATTTTCACCAAACAATATTTAAACTTTTAATTTAATTACAGCCTCTTGGTATTGAAAGGTTTGCAGTTTTTAAATATGGTTGTTTTTATTCATGTGTGTTTATGGAAAATTGGTAATGTAGCATCAGACATCAAAGCCTGCGAACTCTGAAGCTATTTAACGCTGGTGTTGCTGGAATATGTAATATCTAAATTGGAGTACTTACACCAAGTTAGATGGGCAGCAAGCAAATTAAATGCTTTGCATGCAGTTGTCAAAGACTGGGAATGCCTAGTGGTGCATTTAGAGAATATTTCTGAAAGGAAAGGTGAAGACGGAATCATGGCTAAAGGTCTTTTAAAGAACAAGGATTTCAAATTTGTCATCATAATTCATTGAGTATATTTAAAAGACTTTCACTTTTATTTCTGAGGCATGTTTTGATTTTAAGTCAGATAAGAGTGCATGCAAATAATGCAATTAATTCATTGCAGCAACTTCACAACACCAAGGGCCCAATGGCAGAAACGTTTTTTCTGCTATAACACTAAGCAGCTGTATGGGAGACGCGCGCATAGTTCTTGACCTTGCCAATCTGAATCTCAGCCGTTAACATGGCGAGACAGTTATCATTGCAAAACCATATTTTTGTACGGAAAAGTAATTTTAAGTACGAGTCGGCTCAATGGGTATGCGATGCATTTGTTCAGCAATTTCCTGCTAAAGTGCCACCTTCAAGAGCACACATTCACGTAATTGTAATTTGAAACTACTGGCTCAGTGCTCAATAAAACACATGTGCACACACGAGCAGTTTTAACAGAGGAAAAGGTAGATGATACCAATGCGAATCTTGAACAGTCACAGAATAAATCACTCGCTAAATAAACACAAGTAGGGGTTTCGGTTTCTTCTTCGCACAGAGCTACAAAGCTGTTAGACATCAAACCGTACAAGTTTACATGGGCCCATCGTTTAAAACCTGCTGATCCAGCCACAAGTGAGATATTGCGAGTGGTATCTTGCATCATTGAATGATCGTTTATTCAACCCACAGCTTGTGTTCTTTTTGGATGATGATGATGCATGGTGTTTAAAGCGGCCTAACATCGAGGTCATCGGCCCCTAATGATACGAAATGAGACGAAGAATGAATGGATGGACATGAATTTAAAACAATCAGTGGATGCGACCCGCAATGCGTTACATTCACAGGAACTGACGGAAAACAATGGGATTACTGACCAAGGGACTGCTGCTAGAGCATTACACTGAATCGATGATGCTTGCAGTCTAAAGGGAGTCTAAAATCCAAGTTATCATCTCCTCATAAAGGTAATTATCGCTAGGAAAGTAGAACCATGGTATATGTCAAAATGCAGTACGAATCAAAAGTAGCAGAGACTCGCGGTATTACACACATTATGGTACTACTCAGAGGTTATGAAATGCGACATATAATACAGACCTATGGTTTTTCTCACTTTGCGGCGCCATTTATGGGCAACGCAAACCTATGGTGTTCATCACGTAAGAGTACTAACCACAGGGACCTTCCCCTATCCCGTGGTGTTCCTCATATAGTGGGTACTAATCATAGGCAAGGCAGAACCATGGTAGCTATCATCCCATAGTCCTGCTCATATGGTGGTAATAATCACAGGTACTGCAAAAGCCGACCACATGGTGCTCCTGTGTGCTACTAATCACAAACCTATTCGGTACCTAATATAGTGGTACTACGCGCAAGTAAAAGCGACCCATGGTATTCTCCGCGTGGTGGTACTAATCACAAGTAGTTTCATGTTCCAAGACAATCATCCTTTGGTCGCCCCTTACGACAGGCAGGGGATACCGTGGGTGTATTTGTCTGCGTCCCCCACCCGCAGGGGGTTGGGTGTTTGGTCCGCGAGAGGTATTTTATTTCCCTCAAGTCCGCCGGCAAGCCGGTTAGGACCCCCCTATCCGCCACCTGGGACACGCCACGTGGGAGTATCACCTCTCCCCCTGCTACGCCAGCGTAGTAGGTTTGTGGTCTTTTTGGATGAGGCCTGGTTTCATGTTAATGGTCGTGTGAACTAAACTATTTAAAATAGTTATTTATGTTGAATCCACCTTGTCAATACACCTTATAATGGTAGAAAATTATTTATTTTATCATACATGTTTCAGGAAAATCATCCATTCCCTTCATGAGTGAGGTCAGTTCAAGGAATAAAACAATATAACACCATCTTTTGTTTTTCCTTACAATTTAAAGAAGTATTGTACCCTAATTCACCATATCAATGAATAAAAAATAGTGTGTGATCATTTAAGGAAGAAAATGAACAAAAACTGGAAGATCTTAAATTTATTTAGGTATTCTCATTCAATTCAACAAAATATTAAATTTTATGTAACGATAATTTTCATAATATATCATTAGTTTCTTTATTCATTGATGGGCATGTTTGTAGCATGGATTGGGTCACATAGCTATGAGCTTGCATTCAAGGGATGGAATCCCACTGTCATGCCGGCAGATCCGAAGACTGTTCTCCATGCTTTTTTCATTTTCACACCTAACAAATGCTGGAATTGTACCTTAATTAACACTGTAGTGACCATGCTCATCGAATCAATAGGCTTCCATTCTCAATAAATCAATCAATCTGTAGTGATTGTACAATATTTGTTTGAACTTTGAAAACCTGTGGGGAATTTTGTATGTTCATGTGTTTATTTATTGGTTGTTTTTTAAATATTTTCTGTGTGTTAAGATATCTAGTATTATTTGGTTGTGACATTAATTCAAAATTATTTAATTATTGTGAAAAAATGTTATTTGGTCTTAGGAACGTTAAAGGTAAGATGAAAAACTTGTGGGACATACAGTGGCACACGTGCCAGATCAGGTAGGATGCTTCGAGGGATTTCCGGCTGCATCAGTTTGGAAATTTCTCAATGCTACACGAGGTATTTTGTAAGCGTTGTTTTTCTCGGCCCTCACTGGCCACAATAAGACTATTTGCAATAGGCAAACGCGAGAAATATGGGGAGCTCATTGTTTGTTTCATGATTTCACCATTTCCGGCAGAGGAGTTCTTGGCGAGAGCCGAGCGCATCCAAGCCATCTTGATTGTTTGACCACCAAAGGGAGAGGTTGCCTTCTCCAGGTGATGGGTCTCTTGGCCCCCCCTATAAGGTAAGCACTTTGTTTTTTCATTTTTCTGGTAGTAATCTTCAAATGTAGTGTTCAGTTTAATTTCTCTTTAATGCCGGAGCTTATCCGCTTTTCTCTCAGTCGTCAAATTTTACTTAAAATGACTTAGCACTTGCGGCGAGTCACATCATGTTTGTTAAGAGGCAGTTCCCTTTTCTTTTGTTTTCTTAAATTGTGTTAAAATGTAAAATGTTCAATTCCTTTTTTGGTTGTAAATGTAAATTGTTAATTTTCTTCCTTGGGGCGGTCTCTCGTAGATTCGCTTCATCTTAGGATATTCCCATTTAGAACGAGCACCTTTTTTCAGAAGTGTTTTTGAGGAGGCTGCAAAAATCGCTTCCAGAAATGTGTTATAGTTACTTGACATGGTCTCTAATGGCCTTAAACGAGAGAAAAACATAAATTAATCGTACTGACAAGGCAGATTCTTTATCTCCTGCTTTTCCAATGCAATAAGTTTATCACTGGAAGAGTCGATATGGACCAATATAGACCATTAATATGGTCAAGTTTATAGATTCCACTCTTCATATGACAAAGAAAATTACTATTTTCTATGGACTTCATGCTCTGCAGTAAGTGACTGACACCCTCGCAGACCTACAGTTATCTGAAGGATACATAACAGGAGAAAATCAGAGGATGCATAACATTTTCCTTAGCTTGAAAATTAACCCCACCTAATATTACAGAACACCAAGGAAACATGATGTAGAACTTTTCCCTTTGGTGTCAGTCCATCTGGTTATCTATCTGTTTGTATATTCCTAAACTGGATAACTGCTGGACTTATTTCAACCAAACTATGTATTTGGAATTTACTCACTTAGGATTGTGTTATCAGGTGCATACAATGTCATGGTAGTCACATGGTGTTGGCATTTATAAGAAGATTATTCTCAAATATTTTTGTTAACATTAGGTCTATCAAAAGATTTTATATAACAAACGTTTATGTTATTTCCGTTTCTTTATGCCATGTATGTATTTCAGTTACAAGTAACTATCCTCATTTTGGTTCCGTACTGAAGATGACGTATATCACAAATATTATTATAATATGTATGTATTTATCGAAAAACCGATAATTACACAAATTCAAAAACTCGCTACCTCATACCGAGGTGGTGCAACTCTTTTCAGGCACACCTCCAAGAGGTGAGCTGCGTGTACTATTTCAACCACATACCAGTCCTCCTACCATTTTTACATTCCTCGCAGTACCGGGAATCGAAACCAGCCCCCCCCCCCCGAGGATGGTAGCTATTAACACTAACCGTTACGCTATGGAGGCAGATGTAACGCAGATGATTACAAAAAATTGGACTTTTAGTCCAAGTCCCATGGGACTTCTTGTGCACGTCACTTCAAGGTGGGTAACGGGAAAAACTAGAGTCATTTTACTCTTTTTGATAGGGCAGATATTAAGGGAGTTATTCCTGCTTTTCTAATGATGGTGACATACTTTCCTGACTCGCGTTTTATGTTCTCGTAATACCGGGAGGAAATCATGTCCGTGGTGTCTGAGAAAGCAATTGTAATAGAACTTTTTTTTACATGTTTCTTTACGTCGCACCGGCGCAGATAGGTCTTATGGTGACGATAGAACAGGAATGGGCTAGGAGTGGGAAGGAAGTGGCCGTGGCCTTAAGGTACAGCCCCCGCATTTGCCTGGTGTGAAAATGGGTAGCCACAGTAAACCATCTACATGGCTACCGAGAGTGGGGTTCAAACCCACTATCTCCCGAATACTGGATACTGCCCACACTTAAGCGACTGCAGCTATCAAGCTCGTTAATAGAAAGATTCAGCATTATCAAAAGTTTAAATCAGGGTGAATTTTAACATTATTATTATTATTTATTTATTTTCCAAAAATTGTTGCTACAATTCGTGGACGGCAGATGGAGAAAGTGCAAGCCCCGCACATAAAGAAGTGTCCCCATCTCCGTTAATGGAGTTGATTTTATTGAATTAATGGAATTAATGCCAGGACTTGAATATTTTATCGTTACAGAGGTGATCGTTGTATTGGTAATCGTACGGATATTTCACTGTATATCTCTTTTCCAATACATCAGTGTCAGTTGTGTGAAGTTGACATAAGAGCTGATAACTAGCTGCTATAGTGATCATCCTGGCAACACTTTAAAGGTTTTATACATCTGCCTGTCATTTTTTAAGAATATTTAATGTTTAGGTTTAAAACTGGAATTTTGCAGTGTGAAAAGGAAGGAGGGCAGAGATGAAAGCCTCAATTCAAAGATAACAAGATGTGCTAACTTCATTTTTAATATTACTATATTGTATTTGGTACAGAATCCTCCCAAATATTAACAAATACACATTTCTGAAATTCTTTTCACAGTTACAGTAGATTTAATATTCAGAAGTGTTCTGTGGTCATCAAATGAAAATATTACTAGCTACTTGAAAGACAACATGAGCTAATTACTGTAGCAATCATAAATACTAGGTAAGAACCATAGATGAGCATATAGGGTGGTTGGAAATGTGAACCGGGTATATGAGTTTTAGAGGGTTGGTCATGCTGATAAAATAATGTGAAAGAAATAATATGATCTCTTGCATCATTATAAATTATATCAGCTGCTGAAGTTAGGCAATCAGATTGCTTTGCAGACGAATTCGACTGGGCTTTCTCTGGCACCGTTACTAATTCCGCTCGTGACTTAAGAGCGGCTCGTTGCATCCGGGAGATAGTGGGTTCGAATCCCACTGTCGGCAGCCCTGAATGTGGTTTTCCGTGGTTTCCCATTTTCACACCAGGCAAATGCTGGGGCTGTACCTTAATTAAGGCCACGGCTGCTTCCTTACCATTCCTAGGCCCATCGTCGCCATAAGACCTATCTGTGCCAGTGCAACGTAAAGCAAAATGGCAAAAAAAAAAAAAAAGAAAGAGCAGCTCGAGAGCCATCCCGAGAAATCAGATTCAGACACAAACACACCGTTGGTTTCAGCCATTGTCACTGTTGCGTAGATGCTTTGGCGCGATCCAGTCAACTCTGAAGTCTGTATTCAAACCCCTCCCCTGGCAAAGTTTCATTCTTCAACTGGTACTCTCATGCTGGTCTTAAACCACGTACAAATTTAGCAACAGTGCCGCGCAAAGCCCATTTGAATTCACCGGCAAAAGTGATCTGATTGACTAACTTCAGCAGCTGATAAATTCATAACGGTGTGAGATACCAATGTAATTGGTCCATTATTGGACATTATACATTTTCCAGCTAACTCATATCTGGTTGCTAGTTGAAAAAGTTATAAAGTCCAATAATGGACCAATTATATTGGTATTATAAATTTACTCATTCCGGACAAATATTCCAGGTTCCCTATGGGAATCAACATCTATATCATCTGATGACCAGGCAGGCATCAAATTTTGAAAATGAGACAAAGTTTCTCATACTGCATTGGCACTGCCGGTGGCTTCAAGTACACTACGCAGTACCCTCTACGGGGTCGGTGGATGCAGAGTGGGTCTTGGCCCACAAGTGGCCATGGCTGGTCCGTGGTCCAACAGCTCTGCACTCCGACCAGCTAACCGAGCAGAGGAGGGTTGACCGCGGCTCTACGCCTCTGCATTCGCCTGGTCCCAACCGTCAGCTGTCCTGAGAATGATTTTCCATTCTCCTGCACTAAGGCAAATGCCGGGACAGTTCTTAGTATAAGCCATCACTGCCAACCCCGTCACCTTCTCCGAGCATCTCCTTCACCGTCACAAATCTCCCGGCCTGGGAGACAGCGTTACCGTCTAGGAGACCTACCTCCCCATTCAGGGGAGGAATGAAAATATTTTAGTAGTAGCCTCCATGTTATGCACTAGCCATGTGTCCTGATAGGTGTGCTATATACCAAATGATGAGCCGAACTTAGCACACTGGGGCAAAACACTGGCGACAAGGAATGAGTTAGCTGAAAAATGTATAATGTCCAATAATGGACCCATTATATCGGTATTATAAATTTACTCATTCGAGACAAATATTTCAGGTTCCCTATGGGTATCCATATCTATAACAATGGTTGAGATACTGAATTATTTCTTTTAAATCATTTATCAGCATGGCCACTGATATACCCAGTTCACATTTTTTGAGCACCCTGTAAATGTATCTTTCTGTTGTAATCTGACCTAATTGAATTATGTGTAGAATGGTCAATAAATGGTCAACAAAAATGTAATCCTGCATATATAAAATAACTGTCCGTCAAGGATGGGTTCAACACCTAGTAAGATATAAAGTCATGTTTTAATAACTTACTCCTCAAGTTTGTCCCTCTGATTACGAAGTTCGGTATTGTTGGTCTCCATCTCTTGGCACATGGTTTCCAACTTCATGCAACTTTCTTCTAATTGCTTCTGGAATACTACAGCACTGTTATCTGAATGGACAGCTGCTCCAAGGGACACAGATGTCTTGCCACTGCGATTGTCGAAATTTGAAAGAAGACTGGAGTCCACCCTAAGTGCCAGGGCAGGCACCGAAGCCAATGTCCGTGCAAAAGATTCAGTAGTGAGAGGCACAGCATGCTTTAGTGTGTGACCTGTAGTTTCAGATGTTTTCATTGTGTCTGGATCTGACACAGGACATGGTATAAAATTCAGAGGAAAATCTCCGCCATGCTGATCTGGAGGGATACGAAGTAGAGCCTTTTCCATATCCATGATGATTCTTCTTAAGTTCTTATCATTAGCTGTTGGGACAAAAAAGTTTAACCTTCATTTACGGTTGGGAATATGAGGGGGAAAAAAAGAAGCAGTATTTACTTCAGAAAAACTATCATAAAATGAAAACATTATAAAGAAATTACAAGAATATAAATATATACATATCTTCATTACAGTAAATAATAAGGCCATAAATGCTGCTACAAATTACCCATCAAGTTCCCCCATTTTTTCCATGACACCATCTGGTGGCATGAAGTGTGCATTAACCTTCAAAGTGATTCAGTAGCATCCACTGCCTCTTAATTATGAATTGGGGTGTTTATGAAAGCATTAGCCTGGTGTGAAAATGGGAAACAACGGAAAACCACATTCAGAGCTACCGAAAGTGGGGTTCAAACCCACTATCTCCTGAAAGCAAGCTGACAGCTACGTGACCTAAACTGCGTGGCCACTTGTTCAGTGGTAATAATGATGTACAAGGTAGGAAGACAGCCTTCAGACACATTTGAAGGCATAAGCAGAAAAAAATGAAATGGCGTATGGCTTTTAGTGCCGGGAGTGTCCCAGGACATGTCCCAGCCCTTGTGGCAGCGGAATTAACCAATGGTGGTTAAAATTCCCGACCCTGCCGGGAATCAAACCCGGGACCCCTGTGACCAAAGGCCAGCACGCTAACCATTTAGCCATGAAGCCGGACGGCATAAGCAGACTGTTTGTCTAACAAACAACTGAATGCTTTGGTACAATTGGGGAGTATGTCTGCGTGCCTTCACCTGGCCCATCCAGGGTCTGATAGAACACCACAGCTCATCAACATGAAACGAAGAATCCAATGCAAAAACAAAAGATAATGGCATGACAGATGAACGTTTCGAGATGAACAATATCCATGGTGCTGATACGTGATCTTGGTCTCAAAGCACTTTATCACAGTCCTGGACACTTTCTAACATTACAACTGAAGAACCAGAGGCAGGTCAAATGCTAAGCTCACACAAAACTGTTATTGGAAAATTCTATATACCGATGAGAAAGTTTCTGCCATCATTTTAACTGTCAAAATGATCATGTCTATGCCTTACAAGGAGGGGCCAGACCTTGTGTCCAGCCGATTCCAAAGAGCTTCAATGTACCTGTTGGGGGGTACTCAACATTAACTTGTGTATAAGAGTTGAGGTCAATACGCTTTCGTTTGCGGGGGGGGGGGGAAGAGGTCAAATGTCTTGTCGCAGGATCCACTGCGGACCAAGTGGAGGTGATAGAACACTAAAAGGTGAACACATTTTACTTAAACGTGAAAAGTCCGCAACCCAATAATTTCCAAAAAATTGATGGATCCCCGATTCCAATACAACGCATAGGCCTATACAATATACTTGGAGACTATATTTCCTATCTCAAATTAACACACAGAGAGAGAGAGAGAGAGAGAGAGAGAGAGAGAGAGAGAGAGAGAGAGACAGCAGCAACTGTGAAGATGTTTACGCCTATATTAATTTCAAGCAGAAAATAAAGTGTACTGCAAATTGCATAATATTTTTGCTCCGATTTTTATCTTCACATTCCCTCAAATATTAATTTATTTTTTACAAGAAATATAGCTGCAATGAGACTCAAACTCAAGTCTTTATGGTTTTAAGACAAGTACAATGACCACTTGGCCACCACTCCGGTTGACTACGGTGCAGCCCTCGAAGTACAGTATATATACATTACACTGGAATCGGGGATTCATCAATTTTTCAGAAATTATTAGGTTGCAGACCTGACATGTTTAATCAATCAATCAATCAATCAATCAATACTGATCTGCATTTAGGGCAGTCGCCCAGGTGGCAGATTCCCTATCTGTTGCTTTCCTAGCCTTTTCCTAAATCTATCACCTCCACTTGGTCCGAAGCAGATCCTGCGTCATTACGTTTGACGTCATCTTTTTCTAAAACGAAACCGTACTGACCTAAATCCTTATATACGAGTTACTGTTCAGTGTCCCCCAACAGGTACATTGAAGCTCATTGAAATCGGTTGGATGCAAGGTCTGGCCTCTCCTTGTCAGACGCAGTCACAGCTTGTCAGGTGATGCCAAAATGTCAGAGAGCTCATCATTTAGCATCACTGATCATTTGATGACGATGGTGTTTGGACATTCACTTTTGTGAGGAAGGTGACAAAGCTTCCTCTGAAGTGTATCAAAACACAGTGCTATGTCCTGCTGTAATGTCTTTAAATCAAACTTTGTTCATGGGACAGAATTGGAGTTTTCAACAGGACTCTGCCCCAGCACTCAAGGCCAAGATCTCTAAGAATTGCTGTGATGTACCTGACTTCACTTCCATTGCAGATTGACCATCTGGCAGTCCAGTTTCTATCCTTTGATTTTCACCTTGTGGTCAGTGCTTGCGAAAACAGTACGCAACAGGAGACATTGTGTGATACGCATAAAGACAACTAAGTACTTTCCACTCGCGTTTTTGGAGTTTTAACTCACAGTCGCATGCATAAGAACGAGTGAGAAGTCCACTCATTCAACACTCAGTGTGTGACATCACCCAGTGGAGCAGGGGCAAGCAGACACTCATATCCGGGAGTGCTTGCTCCAGAGTGGTATGCATAAAATCGAGTGGCGATAGTTTATACTCAGAAATCAGCGAGTTACCTTTGCAGTTGACTCATGAAGAATTATAAGGGCTACGCGCACAGCAATGTTCCAGGAAGAAGGAAGACCTATAAACCTTGCCGAGACTCTGATATCCTTAATTATAAAGAACTTTATAGGTTTGAAAAGGAAAACGTGAAATGAATGGCACAGTATTTTCTGGACGAAAATGATGAAAAGAGAGGTGGTACTCTTAGCAATGAAGAAAAGATAAGGTTTTTCCTTGCGCTACGATGGCGATCCTGGTTTTCAGAGTGGCATGGCTGAAGATTTAGTTATTAATCAAAGTACAGTATTCCATACAATTTCCTAAGTTTTGATTGCAACTAAAGAAAAAGTTAATTTCTGGATAAAGTTTCCAGTGACAATCCAAGCTCTACAGCCTGCCAAAATTCAGTGGCAGGAAAGGTATAATTCTCCTCCTGCTATAGGGGCTGTTGACTGTACACACTATCATATATATAAAAAAAGCCACATCAGCATGGTGATGAATACATTACTAGGAAAGTGGTCATCATCATCATCATCAATGTCCCACTCCAGTCGCCCGGGTGTGGTTAACAAGCCTCCTCCAGTCCTTTCTCTCCTTCCACCTTTCCTGCTCCATTCCGCCTCATCCAATCGAGCTTCTCTAATATCTTTCCAAATCTGATCCATCCACCTTCTTCTCAGCCTTCCAACTGGTCTCTTTCCAATTCCCTCCTTGCTACCTGTTCTTTTTTCATTCTTTTTACATGTCCAAACCATCTCAGTCTTGCTTTCTGTATCTTCTGTACTAACGGTTCTATATTTAGCTCTTCTCTGATTTTAATATTTTGAATTCTATCTCTTGTCTTTTGAATCAATGTTCTTAAAAATTTCATTTCTACTGCTTGGATCTTACTATCTTGTCTCTTATTAGTTACCAGTGTTTCTAGTCCGTATGTTACAATTGGTATGAAATACTGTTTATATCATGTTAATTTCATTCTCTTGGGTACTTTGTCATCCCACAAAAGCTCTCTGACTTGATAAAATGGTGTACCTTTACTTAGTCTGTTATTAATTTCAGGGTTGATTTCATTTCTCCCATTAATAATACTACCCAGATATGTAAACTGTTCTACATTCTCTAACCGTTCTCTATCTATGTTCACTTGGGTTCTCTTCTTCCCTTTTCCACAGTGCATGACTACAGTTTTATTTTTACTAATTACCATTACAAACTCCTTCAGATTTTCATTCCAAATGTCCCGTCTCCTTTGTAATTTTCTCCCTTTCCCTAAATCACCACATCATCTGCAAATACCAAAGCATTCACTTCTCACTACTGATACTCTGTTTTACATGTTTTATGATTTCATCCTTCAATATAATAAACAATAATGGCGACAGTGCACTTCCTTGCTTGAGACCTTTTTTTGGTATAAAATGTTTCAGTCACCACTCCCTACTTGTACACTGCTTTTACTCTCATGATATAACATTTTTATCTTGTTAGTTAATGATTTTGGTACATTCCTTTTCACTAGGCATTCCCATACATGTTTTCTCTTAACTGTATCACAAGCTTTTTACAAATTCAAAAATACGAAGATGATTTCCTTGTTCCTTTAGGAAAGGGGTACCCAGCATAAATGTTCAAGCCACTTGCAATGTGAATGAAGAGTTTACTAGTGTGGACGTCACTTCGCCTGGTTCAGTGCACAATTCCCAAATCTGATGAAACTTTGATGCTTGCAAAGTAATGACAGTCAATCGTGCAAATGCCCTTCTTGGGGATGCAGGTTATACATTGCACCATGGCTTATGTTCCCGTACCGAAATCCTGAAACCGCAGAATAAACACCCTACAATAACTATATAACAAAAGAGAGGGTGATAATAGATGTTTCAGATAGGTAAAACAACGCTTTCCAATATTTCAGAATAAAATATGATAGCCACGGAGAAAGTACCTTTAGTTATTTTAGTGTTTATTTCTGCAAAATATCTCGGGGACGAAGGTCACGAAATTCTCGAAATTGTGAATGCAGATGAAGAGGTTTTACAATTTGATGATGGCCAGAAGAAAAAAGAGAGAGAGAGAGAGAGAACAACACCGAAGGGATGAAATGGCAAGGCTACTACAAGGATTGTAATCTTACTTAAGTACTTGCCGAATGTGTTCCTTTTAATAATTTTTTGTTAATTATAATACAAAGCTCAGTCATCTCATTTTAAATCCTATATTAGTCTTGCATTTGTGGTGAAGTATTTTGTTATACATATAATTATGGCCTTCAAACCATGCTCTTAACAAGTGACAAACTATTTTTTGTGCCAAGGCTTAAGATTTCTTGATTCTATATCTGGGTCCTAATAATACAAATCTTTCCTTTTTATTTTTAAAGTGAGCAGGCGAAAACCATTACTGAAAAAACTATTTTCTGAAATACATTGGTTTTTAGTAATTTACATTTAATGCTGTTACATTTAAAATTACTAATCCCTGTCCAGAAAACTAGCTATTTTTTTTTTACTTATACTGACACGGAAGAAAAGTGGAGAACAGAGCAGAATTCCACCATTTAATCTACTGCCAAAAATAAAACCTGCCAGGACTATAGGACCTTCACTCAGAAAGGGAAACATAAAATCAATGAATTTGAAAAATAACACAAATACATATTTGAATGTTGTTTGAACACATTTAATATTTTGTCACTACATTTTTCTCTGCTCGCTTTTCTCCATTTCCTACAATAATTTATCTTCTTTCAATTCAAAACTCGGAACTATTTTATTAGCACTCGTTTTCGCAACTCTGCAAATGACATTTCCGCACCCATTTTTTTCCCCTCCTTCCTGTTCCTGGGTGTTGAAATGAAATAGTGTATGGCTTTCAGTGCCAGAAGTGTCCGAGGACAAGTTTAGCTTGCCACACGTAGGTCTTTTGATTTTACGCTCATAGTCGACCTGCGTGTCATGATGAGGATGAAATTATGAAGACACATACACCCAACCCCCGTGCCAGTGGAATTAACCTATTATGGTTAAAATTCCCGACCCTGCCAGGAATCGAACGCGGGACCCCTGTGACCAAGGGCCAGCACGCTAACCATTTAGCCATGGAGCCAGACCCTGGGTGTGTTGTAGGTGCGTTACTACAGATTTCTAGGGGTGGTTTTGGTGGAAGACTTACCGATGTACCTAGGTCATGTGTTGATCAAGAAACCACCACTGCTGATTTGCCTTCTGCAATATTATTAGAAATATTCACAAATGCAATTATAATTCATGTTGTACAGTAATTATATATATTTTAATTTTTGTAGAATTATTTTGTTTCATGACATTTTTCTTAACTTGCAATCTGTTTTTCGATGGAATTGAATCGCTCTCCATTATATCCAGTAATTCTTTTCCTGTGATTTTAGGTGGACTGGTTTGTTTCCTGTTCTGTTCAAGGCTGTTTATACTAATTTGGCTTTTCATGTTTTGAATTATTTTTGACACTTCGCCTTCAGATAATTCGATGCCTAATGTATTCCTTGTTCCCTGGATGATCACCTGCAATGCCGCTGCCTTCTTTGACTGAACATCTGGTAGATAAGATTTCAAAAATAGGATGGGTTGTGTATATCTGCGAAACCTACCTGAAATTCAGCACTGTCATGCTCCGTGGTGACACTCAAATTATTCTGGAAATCATAACCCACTGTTGTGACCTACCTCACTGCAAATAAATTCCCACAAGCTGTGTGTCAGTGAGCGTCAGTTCACACTCGGAACATTGAGTAAAGACTCCAGCAGCGCAGCAAGACGTTATGCATACCATTTATCACTTGAGTGTTTCCCTCTTACACCAGCAAATAGGAACTCCGAGTAAACACTTCACTTTTATGCACATCACCCATGCTAATACTGACAGATTAAAAAGAGCCTTGAAGACTATTGTAGCCACTGCATGATGCAATAGATGTATGGACAAGATGGACATTCTTAGTATGAATACATGGTTTTCATACCTATAGTTTTCATTTTCCTTTTCTAATCTGTACTTTTTACACAGTAATGCTGTAAGTTCTGTCAGTAAAATCTAAACGCACTCTATAATATGGTAATTGAAAATGAAGAAACATGGCAACGCTCTGTGCCGTCGTCCACAAGGTCCGTAGCAACCAGCTTGCAGTGTGCCGACAGCAGGCAGCAGTGAAAGATTGAGTGGAGAGTGTATGAGAATCGTATCTCTGTATTGGCGTTATTTCGTTGTGGAAAGCGAGCCAAGGAAATTTTTTCTATGCTGAGACCTCTTGGTATCAATGAACGAATTGTGTTTCGGACAATAGCATGGTTTAAACAAACGGGTGCAACTGTTGATCACATCAGACTGGGCCGTCCTAGGTGTGTACGCAGAAAAGAAGTTGTGAATGCTGTTTGTGCAAGGATTTGACGTAGTCCTTTGTGTAAACAAACAATTTTGTCCCGTGAAATGTATATATCTCCACAAACTATGTCATGTATTTTGAAGGATGATTTACGTGTTTGTGCAAATAAAAGATACACATGGCAATTGTTATCTGAAAAATTAAAGGAGACTACACCAGGTTCGATCCCAGATTTTGTTAACGACGTATGGGGAGAGCCAGTATCGTGACATCCTATTCACAGATGAAAAAATATTCACTGTGGAAGAGTCGTTTAACAAGCAAAATGATCGTGTGTACACACAGTCCTCCAAAGAAGCAAGATGGATGCTACCAACCCTCACTGGTGGCTCATTATCTCGAGTGATGTAGCACAAGGGATTTACTGTACATGCTCTGAAGGAATGATCATGGCACATAATAGAAATTTCCTCACGGCTTATCACCATGGACTGTTTCTGAGAATATGCTTATGAAGAACAGTATCCTGCTGTTAGTTCTCAGAACGTTCTACATCAAAGTTGCATGGGGAAAAGTTACAGAAACAACAAGAAGGAACTGCTATACTCACACTTGAATCACTTTGCTACTAGCTTTACGTCGCACTGACACAGATACGTCTTATAGCGACGATGGGACAGGAAAAGGCCTAGGAATGGGAAGGAAGCGGCCGTGGCCTTAATTAAGGTGTGAAAATGGGAAACCACGGAAAACCATCTTCAGGGCTGCCGACAGTGGGATTCAGACCCACTATCTCCCGGATCTTGAATCACTACCGGAGCTGATTCATCTGAGGAAGACTAATCGGTCCAAGCGTTAGAGGAAACTCTTGACCGTCTTCGCAATGCAAATAAGTCTCACAGCAGAACAACTCGTACGATATATGTACAATACATGTTACTCAGCAAGGCAGACTTTTACCAACTAGGCACACAAGATGGTTATTTTAATTTTCAACACCAGTGTAACAGCTCAGCTCCATTTTAATACTGTATGTGTAAGAGCTCAGGTCCAATTTTAGTATTTTAACTGTTCATTTTAGATTAATACCAATGGCAATGTCGCACATGATAAAATTCGACTAGTGGACTTTAAATCCACCAATTATAGTATTATATGAGAGATTTTTGCCTCTTTCGTATTTGTAATATGTACAGAATATTTTTACAGTGTTAATTTGATTTATTTGCACTATATAATTATCAATTTTAGTACATGGCTGAAGATGATCCATAATGGGGTCAAAACCGGTCCCATTGTATAAGTGATTTGATATCATATTAAATGGTACTGAATAAGTGGACCTTTATTTTAATTTCTTATTAATGTGAGCAGAACAACGATAGCCAGTGTTTCAGCATCTTTCCACTGATGACATTGTTTAATTAGTGAAACCATCAGAAATTTAAAGTGACAGTGAAAATGAAAGTGAAGATATATCTGAAATGGTACATGAGAAGATCACTACTACAGAAGCTGAAGCATAAGTCAATCAAATTACTGTTTTAAAACATGACCTTGATTTAATGCCACCCTCTTTATTGGGCCGACCACACACTGAACAAACGATGGTGTTATAACAAGGATAACAGTACACGTATGACGGGTTATATTGAACAGAATTATTTCTCAATTGAAACGTACAATCACCTCATTGCCATTCATTCAGCTCACAGTGAGATCTGTGAAGTTCAATCCAAAACTGATTCATTTTCAAAAGGATTTAATGTCCAGGTACAGTGCTGTATGTACATCAGATATGTACTGCATACTCCACCGAGTCTGACTCCTTGGCTGAATGGTCAGCATTGAGGCCTTCAGTTCAGAAGGTTCCAGGTTCGATTCCCAGCTGGGTTGGGGATTTTCATTATGTCTGATTAATTCTTATGGCTCGGGGACTGGGTGTTTGTGTTTGTCCGAACACTCTCCTCTTCAGATTCAGACAACACACCACCACCCACAGAAACACGCAATAGTAATTGTATCCCTCCACATAGGGTTGGAGTCAGGAAAGGCATCCGGCCGTAAAACAGGGGCAAATGCACATGTGCAACAAAAGTTTGCACCCGTCACCCCACAGGAGTGGGAAAAGCGGTGGAAGAAGAATAAGAATAAGACTGCATACTCCATTCAAATCATTTTTCAAACAAGAATAAATGTACTTTACTGTGTATATGATCATCATCATTAGTCGTCGTGCTCATTACTGAGCGTTGTGACCTCATAACTCAATCATTTCCGTGTTGCAACCTTGACAAGATGTCTCCATCCCGAGCGGTTTTCACATTTCGTTAATATAATCTGAAGTGGTAGCTCAGTGATTTTCTTCGCCTGATATATCCATCTGCTTGCTGTTCTTCCTCGAGGTCTACTGCCTTCAATTTTGCCTTGTTTTCCAAGTTCTCTCCGTCTCGTCTTAAAATGTGGCCAAGGAACTGGAGGTAATGCTCGCTCACACGGGAAGATAGGCGTTTCTTGATGCAGAGTATAAAATTTGCATGTATCATCTGTCACGGTATTGTACGAATACAAAGTACCTACATACACTACATTAATGTAGAATTATATACTAATGCTCCAGAAAATCCTTGCACTGTGTATCACAATGTAGCATAAGTCAATCAAATTAATGCTTTAAAACATGACCTTGATTTAATGCCACCCTCTTTATTGTGCCAACTACACTCTGAATAAATGAAGGTGTTATAACGAGGGATAACAGTAAGTGTATGCAATAAATTTCATTGCTAGGCATGGAAATGATTTACCTTTCTTTTTACAAATTTTAATTCATTCTTCCACCTAATATAGTTTATATCACTGAATAGTACTAGTTTCAGCTGTTCATTGCAGCCATCAGCTATTCACAATAAATTATTAAAAGGACAGTATCAATTAAAATCAAATTGGACTGAATCCCGTAAGTTAAAATTACAAAACACAAAAACAAATACACATATATATACCCATTTAAAATAGTTCAAACATTTAACACGTGGAGTAACGGTCTTGTGGATTTGGGTTCCAAAATGAGGCTACAGATGGTCACAGAATTCATATAACTTGATATTTAAAAATAATTCAGTGTAGCTGCATTCAAAATCGACACTTAATCAGTATAAAGAATAAAACTGTAGTTGTAGAATAGAAAGAGCCTCATACCGAAAAATAACAGATGGGCCATGTGATGATGCATACATCACAGAAAAGACCACAAACTTGAATAGGGACTATGAACATAATTCGTCTAACTGGAAAGTGTGAGGAATTAGATCACATGGAAAGGAGACCAATATCTATCCTTGGCCTGAGTGAGATCAAATGGAAAGGTAAAGGGTAAAAAGAACTCAGGAAAAACTATACCCCTTACTGGCATGGTAACAATAAGCAAATGAGGAATGGAGTTGGGTTGATTGTGTCAAAAGACTTCGAGAGTATTACTGAGATGTCAATGAGAATGAAAGCAACAATACATCTAGGGAAAGAAAAGTGGACACTGGTACAGGTGTATGCACCTCAGACTGGTTGCAGCCAGAACGATAAGGACAAATTCCTGGAGAACCTAGAACAGACCATTGATGGCGAGAAGGCAGTGATAATTGGAGACTTGAATGCTCAGATTGGGACTTTAAGGAATGGTTATGGGAGGGTGTTGGTACCACATGGCTATGGCAATCGATATTTAGAGGGAGAGCATCTCCTTGAATTCTGCATGAGGAATGGTCTGATGGTGAAAAATAGCTGGTTCAAGAAAAGAGTCTCTCACAAAATTACTAGGTATAGTTGGAACGGACAAGACAAGTCTGTTATTGATTATGTCATTACAGATTAGAGGAAAAGTCTTATAACAGATGTCAAGGCAATTCCCAGCGAGAACCTTAAAAGCGACCACCGGCTCTTAGTGGCAGACCTGAAAGACATCCAGGTACCTAAGGTAACAACAAGGAGGCATTCAAAAATCAAAGTATGGGACTTCCTTGACAAGGAAAAGAGAACTGAGTATCAAGATCGGATAAAAAGACAGCTACCAACTGATGAAATGAAGATCGGAGAAGAATGGACCAGACTGAAGAACGTTGTACCGAAGAAAGCCATTGAGGTGTGTGGGAAGAAAAGCGCAAAAGTACGAGAGAAGGAAACACCCTGGTGGAACACAAAGGTGAAAACAGCCATAGAGCATAGAAATTTGGCTAGGAGAGAAAAGGACTGTGAAAAACTAAAGTCACAGGATGTACGGGATGAGGTGAAGATCAGAATCCTTGAACAAGTGTACCTTGATAAGAAACTGAAAGCCAAAAGAATAATTGAGGAGGAAAAGTTGAAATGTTGGGATGACTTCACTCAGAAACTGGAGGAAGACAGCAAAGGAAACATGAAGTTGCTGTACAAAGTGGTCAAACAAAGAAGAAAACCAATGGATACCATAAAGGGTCTTGAAGATAGCTATGGAAATGTGATCAGGAAAGAGAGTGGTATCAGGGAGGTCTTGAGGAATCAGTTTGAGAATCTGCTAAATGGGACAACAGAAGAGAAGAACACACAATCAGTCGTGGAAGAATACACCGAAGAACCTCTGATAACAGCCTTAAAGAAAATGCCCACTGGAAAATCACCAGGATATGATGATGTTAGCGCTGATGCGATCAAAGCAACAGGGATACAAGGCCTACAGTGGTTGCCTAGAGTACTCGGTGCAGTCTGGAATGACGATAAGATACCTGCAGACTGGAACAAGGGTGTAGTCATTCCACTATACAAGAAAGGAAAAAGGCTATAATGTACAAACTACAGAGGAATAATTCTCCTATCACATGGACTGAAAATCCAGAAAAAAGTCATTAAATGTAGACTGAGGATCATTTTAGAGGAGCAACTAGAAGAAGAGCAATATGGCTTCAGAGCTAATAGGTCAACAACGGCCCTAATTTTCAGCATCCGAATGTTGATAGAAAAACACTGGGAGAAAGGCCAGGATCTCTTCATGGTTTTCTTGGATGTCAAGAAAGCATATGGCAGCGTGACAAAAGAGAAAAGATCTGGGATTGTCTAAGAAAGAGAAATGTGCCTGAAGGATTGGTGAGGAAAATTTGTATATTATATGAGGACTGTACAAGCTGTGTGAGAGTTGGCAGTGGTTATTCATTCTGGTTCCAGACCTAGAGTGAAGTACAACAGGGAAGTGCACTGTCACCACTACTGTTCACCACTGTGATGGATGAAATAATGAAAACCATCAAAGAAACATCATTAGGTGAATTAAAAGCCATGGTCTTTGCAGATGATGATGTGATCTGGGGAGAGTCAGAGGTGGAGGTTCAATCAATTAAATGTTTGGAAAGACAAGTTCGAAGCATTCAACCTCAAGATCAGCATGACTAAGACTGTAGTGATGGTAGTGAGCAGAGAGGGTCATTCAGCAAAGATCACACTAGCAGATCAACTGCTGAAATGTGTAGAAAGCTATCTCGGCAACATAATCTCTAGCGATGGCCTAGTCACAAAGGAGATAAACAACATGGTTCAAAAGAGCTCCTGTTTCTACCAACAAGTGAGGACGCTTCTTTGGGATACCAAAGTTCCAAAGAAGGCAAAATTAACCGTGTTCAACAGCTACTTTGTACCAATATAGACATATGGTATTGAGACATGCACCCTAACCTCGCGAGACTTGTCAAGGCTACAGGCTTCAGAGATGAAGTTCCCGAGGTCCACTATACAAAAAATCAAATTGGACAAGATAAGGAATCAGGAGGTGCGAAAGAGAAGTGGTATAAAGACAATGCTACCAGATCGAGTCAGCAATTCCAGACTACGGTGCTTCGGACATATGATGAGGATGGAACCAGAAAGAATGGCCAGGCTGAACCTAGAGAGAGAGGTGACAGGAAGAAGAATGGTGGGAAGGACTAGAACCCGTTGGACGGATATTGTTAAGATCGACATCAAAGACGGGGATCAACAATAGCAGACGTCGTGGAGAAGACTTACATGAATGGAATGGAGGAGGCTCATTAACAGTACCCAGGAAACTGGAACTGTGAAATGATCATGATCCCAATGTTTTAAAAAGCATACAGCTGTCAGTAACGACAGTAGCTTTGAACTTCTTATGGCATAGCAAAGGAGACAGGAGAGGAGGTACACTGAATTTTCTGAATATCAAGTTACATGAATTTTGTGACCAACTACAGTCTCATTTTGGAACTCAAATCCAGAAAACCGTTACTCCAAGTGTTAAATGTGTATTTGTTTTGGCATTTTGTAATTTGAACTTAAAGGATTCAACCCCATTTGATTTCAATGATACTGTGCCCTTCTAATAATGTATGAATAGCTGAGGATGGCAGCAACGAACAGCCGAAGCTAGTACTATTCGATGACAAACTATGTATTAATTAGGTGGAAGATAATTTATTAAAAAAGTAAAGAAAACAGTACACAAGAACCGGATCGAAAATAATAAAAATTTATTTTTATTGGTACTGTATTTCTTTTACTGGGTCGACTCTTCTCGACTGTCTTTTCCGCCGAGGATAGTTAAGGACAGGAATTGGAAGTAATTCGGCCACGGTCTATCGAAGGTACCGTCCCGGCATTCACCTGGAATTCAGAATGGGAAATCGTAGAAAACCATTCCCAGGACGGCCGAGGTGGAATTCGAACCCATGCTCTTCTGAATGCAATGCACTACTAATTCACTGATGAATTCGAAAATGAAACCGGCACTCCATCAGAAGAAACAATGACTCATGGAGAGGCAACAATGCAGCTGGACAAACTGATGGCCTATTTAGAATCCCAGACTGAAAACACACCGGCAGAACTGCTGTTAGTAAAATATCTTCGTGATCATCCTGCGTGCAAACGCTATACAACAGGAAAAAACTCATACATTATTTTAGTGCATAAAACAGAATCGTAAATGTAAGAAAAGTGTTCTTATATTTTTTTGTACAATTGAAAAAATGTATTACTGTACAACTTATGTTAATAGATTATATAACCTGTAAGTTACTGTCTTCGTTTTCTAATTTTTCTGGATTATCTGGATTTTCAATAAACCGGATCACTTCTAGTCCCACTTAATCCAGATAAATGAGGTTCTTGAGTACTACATGGGCGGCACAGCCAAAATGTTCTCTGAACACCTGTTTTTGCTTTGTTTCTTTGCCGCAGAATACTCTGCACCTGAAATTTGTAGATAATATGCTCTTTGCAGAATACCCAGAGGACATGTAGAAAATGCTGAAAGAATTGAAAGACATGAGTGTATCAGATATCCTATGCATTAATCCCACGGGATGGGGGGAGGGGGAAGACAAATGATCTTCAAGAACCACAGATAAGATGTGATAATGTTCTCCTAGGATACACACAATGGCTACATATCCTAACAAGGTTTTATCATTCAGTGATCAACATCAGTTAGTAACTGATGCTCGAGTAAAGAGGAACTGAGGTTGAGCTCACTTCGTTTACCCCAGTATTGCCCTGGTGCTTTGACAAAAAAAAACAACTTACTGTCTTCACTATACAGACTAGCCTTGCATGTGCCTTTCACTAGTATATTAAATTCAAATAAGATAGTATTTTGCTTTTATTATTTCAGAAACATTTTTGGTGAAAGCTCGGTTAATCCTGTCTACTCTCGGGCTTCTCTACTGCAAATGCTTTTTTTCGCTAGTGGCTTTAAGTCGTACCAACACAGATAGGTCTTATGGTGACGATGGGATAGGAAAGGCCCAGGAGTTGGAAGGAAGCAGCTGTGGACTTAATTAAGGTAAAGCCGCAGCATTTCTACTGCGAATGAGGGGACTACTGAAGGTAGTGCCTGAACACAGATTTAAGGCCCCAAAAAACTTTATTTACACACTGACAACAGCAGTGAATCCAGCCACCAAGGGTAGACAATCCAGTCTATCACAGAGCCAGTCCCAAGCTTACATAAATGGGGAGGGTTGCAGTAGGAAGGGCATCCAGCATAAAACCTCTGGTAGCTGGGATTGTACAATTATTATTATTATTATTATTATTATTATTATTATTATTATTATTATTATTATTATTATTATTGGCACCTGAGAAGAAAAGAAAAGATGTTTATATTATTTTTTAATTATTATTATTCTTTTATGACCACACAGGATCACATTAGTCAGTCCATCGTTCAGGTCTCTTTGAAGGGATTGTTCAGGCTTTGCGGTCCTCCCAGTACTTCAGACTCTCCGATCTTCGTGCCCTTTCCCCAGTTGAAAATATGCGTGTTGTTGGTTTGTTTCGTGAAAGGGTAAAGCGGAGGTTTGTATTCTTGAGTTTTGTATTCAATTTTATCTTATTTGTGGTGTCTTCTGTTGCAAGGCCTATTTCCTTCACATCCTCTCTTACTTCTCTGATCCATTTAATCCTGTTGTGGTACTTTTTGAGATGAGATTGTGTTGTACTAGTTGTTTCAGAAGTCTCGAATCCTGCATCCTCATGATATGTCTAAAGAATCCCAGTCTCCTCTTACGCATAGTATCCGTAATAAGTTCTAGTTCTTCGTACACGACTTTGTTACACATTATCCGCCACTGTCCATCTCTCTGGTAATTTTTGTTGATGCAGGTTCTTCCAATCCTCCTTTCAATTTTCTGAAGTCTGCCAGTCTTTGATTGTTTATTCAGGTGAAAAAGTGTTTCTGCTGCATATGTAGCTTCCGGTTTTATAACTGTGTTGTAGTGTTTATTTTTGCATTTATTGATAGACATTTCTTTTTGTAGATATCCCATGTTAATTTTTATGCTTTAGCTAATCTATTTGTTCTTGTTTGAATTGAGATTCTTTCCATTTAGGTCATGTGTTCTTACTTCTCCAAGATATTTAAATTGAGTTTAATGACATTAACTGATTGTATGAAGAGAAACTGTGAGCACTGTGCATAGATTAGATCAGATCAGTGGTATTCAAAACTTTTTGGTTGGCGTACCCTGAAAATCCAATTGTTTTCCCTTCATACCCCCGAGGTACGAGTATACTGCGATTATACCAGAAATAAATTATTCTCGCTGAATGCCAAATAACATTAACTATAATAATCATCTTTCACAGCTTGTCCTGCTTGCTCAGGATCCCTGCACGCACTGAGGTGGGAAAAAAGTTGTGGCCAGGGATTTAAAGTTGCATGCCCTTCCTGACACCACGGGATTCAAAATCCCACCCCAGCAACACCAGAAATCAAATCACAGTCACTGGGATGAAAGGCAAACAGCTAAGTTGCTACACCGCCCTGTTCTCCAATTATAACAATAGTATATTGTATATATAGCCTAACTGTCGCTCGGAAAAAGGAACTTCGTAACTCCTTCGGAGTAAAGTTTACAGAAGAAGCTCAAAAGTGAGCAGTCAGCAATGGCCGGAGAACTGTTTTTGGCATTTTCATCGCTTAATGACAACCCAGTTATTCGACCACTGGAGTTTTCTGTTCCCTTCTCAGGCAACGCAGCAAGCCTTCACAAGAGAGATGGAGAAACATGTTTTTTTTTCATGAGTGGAATTACCAGGTTTTCATTTCCTAGCAATGATATAAACACGAGTATTATTATTAATGAAACAAATACTCTTGTACTGTATACACTGTTACTGAGAAAACTGAAGTGAATGAGTGGATTTTGATACAAACAATTAAAAAAAAAAAACAATGCAGCATAAGTAATCAGGAGGTACAAACTGACATATTTTAGAGTTCAGAAAGGGGACCCTGTGTAGTGGTAGATAAAAACACTACAACAAAACAGGATTTTATCGAAACTGAGCAGGATCAACTCTTTTCTGAACTGCTCACTGAGATCAGTTAAAAGTTACAATAAATTTGCGGACCCCTTGAGACGACCCTGCATACCCCTAGCGGCATGCGTACCACACTTTGAATACCACACTGCATGAGATGACCGTAAGTAGTGTAGATCTTCTGTAACTTTATTTGAATTAGAATCGATAATATAAATGTTTCTCTAAATCAAATGATTAAACTTTACAGAATTTTTGTGCAACAAATGCCTTCTTACACATTATTTTCTGCTCATTTGCGATTTATACATGGTTTTTTTATTATCTGTTGTTTCTTAACCAATTACAGTGGATAATTGAGAGTCTACTGTATTAGCCTATATAATTTGTACCGTTTCTCTTAATCAAAAGTCCAGCATTTTCTGAAAAAGTGTCCTGCATTTGAAAATGCTAATCCTAGTCCCATGATAATAATGTGTTCAAGATCCCTTCAAATTCTACACATCTTGTGAAACATACTGAATGTCAGAATTTTGTCCTGAAAGGCTGTTCCAACAAAATGGATCTGTTGCATATAAACACTCTTAAGACAATAATAATAATAATAATAATAATAATAGTAATAATAATAATAATAATAATAATAATGTTATTTGTTTTACGTCCCACTAACTACTCTTTTATGGTTTTCGGAGACGCCGAGGTGCCGGAATTTAGTCCCGCAGGAGTTTTTTTTACGTGCCAGTAAATCTACAGACACGAGGCTGACGTATCTGAGCACCTTCAAACACCATCGGACTGAGCCAGGATCGAACCTGCCAAGTTGGGGTCAGAAGGCCAGCGCCTTAACCGTCTGAGCCACTCAGGCCGGCTCTCTTAAGACCAACACTGCAACCCTGAGCACACATCGTGAGTACAGTACCTAATTAAACAACTCCATATGCTCAGGAGAAAACACTACAAAATGCAGTTGTTCAAATAATTCCTTCGCAGCAGCATTTGGTTTGTAAGGTTAAAAGTGTAAATTATAAGATGACAGTGCAGGCCATAGGCTGCAATTACCATGTAATAATAATAATAATAATAATAATAATAATAATAATAATAATAATCGTATGGCCTCAGCTACCATGTGCAGACATTTCAATTTGACGCCATCTGGCTGTCTGCTCGTCAATTTCGACGTTCCATTTTACTCTAGGCCCACTAGATGGCAGACCGAGTAAACCGGAACTCACTTGGGCGTCTATGGCTGAGATTTAATTAATTTTGTCAGGTAAACACCAAATGTGTCACTAGAGATCTTTTACATGCCGACATCGTATGACATGGAGTGTCGAATGGACTTTTTTCCGCCCTTCAAAAATCCGACTACCTCTGCCGGGTTTGAATCCATGTTATAGCAGAAGACTCTGTTGAATGCATATATGTAGTAGTAATAGCAGTAGTAATAAAACACAATGAGAGCTGCAAACAAGACTACCAATATAATTTCAAACAAAATTAAAAATAATATGAATTTTATAATGTGAAAATATTATAAAGAAATGTACCGTAAATCCATTGCTTTTCCTCTGTATGACACAATATGTGATTACCGTGGTGAACTGATCATACAAATAACTTATCATATTACATTACAAGCTGTGTTGGGGATCACAATAAGACAAAACTAACAGACTATAAGCTACTCTATTTTCTAGATAGATGATACTTACTCTTCTTTACAAATCCATGAAGTTCTTTAATTAAGAAGTTCAGAGTTCGTACAGGATTAAACATAGAGAATGTATCAATCATTAGACTAGTAGCACCAGGACCCAAGTCTGGTATCTTCACATTTACTTCTTCGGCAATTTTAGATGATGAAACAGTTGTAGTGGAATCTCCATTTAATGCACTGGAAGGAGGCATCCAACACTGGACACCTTTATCAACACATTCAACTTCGTCCATACTTGAACTGAAGCCTGAACTCTCTCCGCTGATTGTTGTCTCCTTAGAGTTCACATGTTTAGTTTCAAGGCTGTCGATATACTTCTTACGGTGCTGTTCTAGCGTTTGTGTTCTAGATTTTAAAACAGGTTTTGATCGAACTGATTCTTTATTTCCATGGTGACTTTTAACATGACGTGCTGGATCTTGAGAATCATGGCATTTAACCTTCACTGCAATTTCTTGGGACTTAGGATTTGTATTTTCTTTTAACACTTCTGACCATGGTAGATGTTTGATGGGTGGCGTTTTACTTCGGTTTGACTTCTGAAATACTCGACTCGGGTCGACCAGGTTAGTTTGTTTAGATGCTTCATTGTTTTTTTCACCTTTTGAATCAGCCCTTCCTGAACTGAGAGACCTTGTACGTTGTTTGCCCTTCTGTTTAGACTTTACTGTAACTTCTACTGTAGCTTTGTTGTTTGCCATGATCTCCTTATGTATAACTCTCTCACTGCTTGGAATTTCACTGACAGTACCAACCTTCAATCCGGCTGAAGAAGAGTGTGGCCTCGAAGATGGCCCAGTAAGAAAAACTTTAACTGCTCTTCCCTGGTTATCATTTTTCTTATATTTATTAGTAGACGGACGCGGCTTGTCTATTCTCCGTTTTAGGACCCTATTCAAATATTTTTCGCAGTCGATGAAGTCTTTATCAAGTTCCCTGATATTTGTTTGACAATTATTACTTGACATAGGTTAGGTCTTACATTTGCAGATAGTCACTTTTAGCCTTTACGCACTACAGATTTAGAAAATCTAAATAAATGATTCGAAACTATCTTCGTTTACCGCTAGTGTGATTACGTGACATACATACTAACAAAACTCATGCCTGTAGATTTGTATATAGTTTGAAAAAGACTGGAAAAGACAATCGCACGCCGAAAATATACTGGATCACTGCCTGCTCGATCTGTATCCGATGGCTGCTTATACTGCCTGCTCATTCCATATTCAAACGTGTAATACGACTTACAAACAATCTGCCGCTAGATCGCAGCACCAGACTCACCCAGTTATCGCGTGAATACAGCTAGATAAGCAAACAAGCAAAATATAAAAACTGAAAGGAACAGAAAAATTCAAGAATTATACGCATAAAGTGGTGCTCTAGGGAGTGCTAGCTTCAGGACTTTTCGGGAAAGAGATTTCGACGAACAAGAAAACCTGGAAACTTTGTCTGTATGGTACTTCTCTATATGACCAGGCAGAGGTTTCACGAATTTGGCCACCACAGTTTCTGACACAAGTTCCTGGTGCTTACTGTTACTGAAACCCTTTAAAATCTTGCATTGGCACAAACAGGGTAGAACATAGTTTTTTATAGTCTGGAGCAGACCTGCAGATTTCTTGCAGTACGGTAGAGCCGCCTCAACAAATTTCTGTAGCCCCATAAATCGTTGCTGGGGATAGCGCAGTCCTCCTCTATCCGACTGTCTGATTAAGTTCATCAACGGGGAAACGTTACTCAAGCACGTGCTGCATTGTTTTTTCTTCGATTACACGCACTAAATAATCACACACTAATGCATGGGAAGCAGTTTCCAAAGTGACACACACCGACTCAGGGGACTCACGAACATCTTTCAGCAAATTAAGTACATACTCAGCGGGCATCACTGGTTCTGTTTCGTCAAGTCCGGGAGGCGATCCTGAGGCAGAAAGTTTTGTATTTTGCTTATGGATAACGTTAGCAACATCGGTGGACATTAAAATACCGGATTACAGAATTCTACAAATACAGTACTACCCTATTTCCCGCTATTTCATTCCGACAGTTCAGGAGCCGGTTGGTGCTGCCACCTTCGGTGGGTATTTGTAAACGGAGTGTTTCATTTAGTGCCATGTTAAAATGTTGTAATGAGCAGACAGTATAAGCAGCCATCGGATGCAGATCGAGCAGGCAGTGTACTGGATAATACATCAAAGAAGCTTTACAAGCCAAAGATACTATAGATTTCCAGAGAATTCATTATCTGTCAAGATAGCAAACTTCCTGTCACAGAATAATAATAATTTAGAAGTGCACACAATGTGTATTACGTTTGTTTAACGTAGTCACACAATAATTTTGATCTCTTTCTGCAAAACCGCTAGTGGTATCCTCCACAACTTTCACCACACAGTTCACATATACACGAATCACACGGTTCATGAAATCGCTTATTGATGCAGACTGCACGATGGAAACCATGATATGCAAAACTGGTGACCACATGTCTCAACTCGTAGTTTGACTGGGTCCAGTCCCTTTTCGTCATCGCGTCAGTGCTGTAAAATTCCCACCAAATATCAATTCTTTTTTGTTCTCGTCTTCTTAATGTTTGCTTAAACGCGTCCGTTGAAGGTAGAAGGAGTTTATTTCTGATCTCTTGTATTAGATAGTCTTCTTTTGTTAGTACAAGACCTACTACAATATACCAGACCGTAATAGCCAAACCAAGATGGTGGACGTCGTGGGCACAGTACCTGCCGACTGAAGGTTAGGGTAGCACGCAAACACTTCATTTCGACCATAAACCAACTCACGATTTTCTGAGATGTCGGAATTTAGTCCCGCAGGAGTTGTTTTACCTGCCAGTAAATTTACCGACACGAGGCTGACGTATTTGAGCACCTTCAAATACTACCGGAGTGAGCCGGGATCAACCCCGCCAAGTTGGGGTCAGAAGGCCAGAGCTTCAACCGTCTGAGACACTCAGCCCGGCGTTACATTAAATTACTTGTGTTGATGCCACTGAAAGAGCAACACAATATCGGGTTCAATCCGCCAGAAATAACGAAAAAATCTCGTACATATTTTGCAAACAGTGGTAGGTAATTTAACATGATAAATGCAACATCATAGGGAAAATCACTGTCGCACCAATGAAAACGCTTCGCGAACAAGTACTCATCACATATAATCAACTAGAACCACACATATTCTGCTAGAATAGATGGACAGCCCCACAGCAAAAGAGAACAACAAGCTGATCATTTCGAAATTTCACTTAGTCAAATAACGTTTTCTAATAGATTACACTTCGCTGGATAGATGGAAATACATCATAAAACTGTTAAAATGAGATTTATAACAGCATTTTGAATGTTTAAAAATAATTTAAGGTGCGAAATTCCTCGATTTATTCGCTCTCATGAGAACTACGAAACATAACGTGTTGCCTTAGTTTCAAAGTGGTGGACAATTTCTAATGCTCAGCACTCGATGAAAATGAAGTACACCCGAAATGGTTAATCCAGCCCAATGAACAGCCCCGGTGATGTTAAGCCTTTCTTACTGGAAACTCTTAAATCATGTGTTGGCATATGTTATAGTAGCACTTCCAACCATGATGGTAAACTTAGCAATGAAACGTTCAGACACTAAATATATAATAGGATTTTCCCCATTGAAGAACATGAGTAAAACAACTCTATTGACTCTAAACAATGATGTCTTTAACCTGCATGGACGAGCTTCAGTTTGGTGTAGACTGCTTGATAACAGATATCCTCAGCATGAATCGGAAGGTATTGGTACAATAAAATCCCTGAGTTACAAACGAAGCTAATCCCTGCAAGTCACTATTTCTCCTGTGTAACCGTGTACAGATTGCTCCATCTGTTACACTATAAGTTTTGTTATACACCAGGATCTATCCAAACGTTCCCGCAGGCAAGCACAGATTCTTTCACAATACAATTGCATCTAAATCACGCGACACTTTGAAGCACATACACACTGAAGGAACACCACCATATCAGTTATCATCTATCTAAATGATTTGCTTTTTCGAGGAATACGAATAGGTCCACGATTTAGAATTAGAAAAATTACTCTTCCCTAATCTCAGACTTACTCTCAAATGACCTATTACACTACTGTTTTGTAGAAATATTCACGATGTATGTTCCTAATCCACTTCTCTCTTAATGTTTTATTCCTTATATAACTTAAGAATAAATGTATGAGAGGCATTGACATAGTTCGATTTAAATCCGGTTCACAACACGATCAAAACAAACATATGCACACATGACTGCGTATAACTACAGATCCTAGTGACCGCTACCACATATAAATACACTCACACACTTATATTCTACATAGAAACCAATACTTATCGGCAACTTACACGAAATTACTCCGACTGAATAAGAAAACAAAAACGAATAGGCTCACCATTATCGGTTGGAAAGATATCTTCTCTAACCACAAATTTTGGGTACACACATAACCTACGATAGTTTGGTCTTTCATTTCCAAATTTTCCTGGTGAATATTCCTTATCCATTTCTCCTGTATAGATCTATCTTCAGTAAATTTAAAAGCTTCAGCAACGGTATAATTAGATCTACAACCACGAACGCAGCAGAAACGACCCATTTTCTGAAATGTAACCGCACGGCAATATAAACACTATTATACATAAAATACCATCATATAAACTCCTAACAAAACACCATACTAATAAACCGCTATAGATTACTATTTTACCTAACATATACTTTATACTTCAATAACTCGATCAAAAAAACACTCTTTAAGAGAATGTAAACACAGATATGAACCAAACACATGTCTCAAGCGCTCGCCTACGAAGTCGCCATTTTTCTCCCAATCGATAGTAGCATTACGGTCTGATGGAATAGAAGATGTGATGAGCTGTACAAAGAATACCAAATCAGCAACAGAACAGAAGTCGCTGATGAACTATTGCTCTGCCTAGATTCTGTCAGAAAAGACAAATGGAACTCAATGACAGCAAGCATGAATTTCCAACACTCGAGGAGAAAAGCATGGACTCTTCTTAGAAAACTTGGTAGTTGTACTCCCAAATAGATTAATAAGAGCTCAGAGGTATCTCCAGTAGATGTAGCTAAAAGAATCATTAAACTATCCAAAATACCAGAAAATGTCAATAAAGATGAATCAAGAACTCAAGAAAGAGCTAAAAACAAGGATATCCCCGACTGAATCAACCCCCCAGTTCTCAGGAGAATTCACAACTGCAGAAATCTCAACAGCTCTAAAAGAAATAATACCAGGCAAAGCAGCAGGAGTGGATGGGATATATCCAGAATTCCTGAAACATTGTGGACCTAGAACTCTACACTGGTTACTTATGTTCTTTAATGACATCTTAAGAAGTGATAAGCTTCCATCCTTGCTTGAGAGAACTAAAATAGTTGCCATTCTAAAGCCCGGAAAAAGTGGAGATAGTCCTGAAGATTTCAGGCCAATAGCACTGTTAAGTATTTGCTACAAGTTAATGGAGAGAATGATTTACAACAGAATCTCAACCGTAGCCTTCCAACACATACCAACTGTATAAGCAGGATTCCGA
Source organism: Anabrus simplex (assembly GCF_040414725.1). Lineage (NCBI taxonomy): Eukaryota > Metazoa > Arthropoda > Insecta > Orthoptera > Tettigoniidae > Anabrus > Anabrus simplex. The sequence goes on along the minus strand of NC_090275.1, from coordinate 71,624,411 downwards.
CCTAACCAAAGCTGCTGTGACCAGGTCTTGGCACTCACCAGCCACATTGAGAACGGATTTCAAGACAAGAAGAAGACCATCGCTGTTTTTGTGGACTTGGCATCAGCTTATGACACAGTATGGCGACAAGGGATGATTTTGAAATTCTTGAAGATCATTCCCTGTAAGAATCTTGCAACACTGCTGAACAACATGCTATGCAATAGAGCGTTCGAAATACATTTAAACGGCAATAAGAGTAAGCCCTATATACTAAACGATGGTTTACCCCAAGGATCAGTTCTTGCTCCTCTACTGTTCAGCATCTATACTGCAGATCTTCCAGAAACTACTTCCAGGAAATTCATATATGCAGATGACATAGCTCTGGCTGCCCAATCGAGTGACTTCAGAACAGCAGAAACTATACTCACAAAGGATATCCATAACCTGAACAAATATTTCAGTACATGGCGACTCAAACCTAACTTGAAGAAAACTGAAGTAAGCTGCTTCCATCTAGACAATCAAAAAGCCAACTATGTACCTCAAGTCGAATTCAAACACCAAAAACTTAAGTATAACCCATATTCAAAGTATCTGGTCGTCACAATGGATCGGACACTTTCATACAAGCAACACCTCTCTAACACTGCAGCCAAGATAAAAACAAGGAACAACATATTACACAAGCTCAGTGAAACAGTATGGGGAGCAAACGCGACGGTACTACGGACATCAGCTCTTGCCTTGATCTATCCAGTTGCATAATACTGCTGCCCTGTGTGGCTTAACAGTGTATATACTTCAAAAGTTGATACACAACTAAATGATACCATGAGGACAATTTCAGGCACTATCAAATCGACACCCCTAAAATGGTTACCTGTTTTATCCAACATCCACCCTCATCACATACGAAGAGAACTGGCTCTTGTAAGAGAATGGCAGAAATATCGCAGTAATCCTCAACTGCCCTTACATCAGGACTGAAACCCTCAGAAACCGAAGAGATTAAAGTCCGGAAACCCATCATGGAAGTTAGGCGAGAAGCTCCTGGAAACACATTTTGATGCTGATGAGATCTGGCGTGATGAATGGACCTCCTCAAATCCTGACCACCTGGGTTTAATCCACCATCCTTGTAGAGCTCCTCCTGGTTTCAATTTACCGAGAAGGGAATGGACATCTCTAAACAGAATCAGGACAAACCATGGAAGGTGTAAATTCTGGCTTCACAAGTGGGGAAAATCTGAAGACCCATTCTGCGACTGTGATAATGTGCCTCAGACCATCCAGCACGTTGTTATGGACTGCCCAAAAAGAAAATTATAGGGATCTGTTCAAGAATTACATAGTGCCTTTACAGAAGCAGTGGACTGGCTGAAAAGTATGGACATTAAGTTTTGAATGCTGGCCTGTAAATCACATACTTATTTAAGAAATATGTATTTATAATGTATCCTTGTTTTGCCATACGAAATAATAATAATAACCAAGACCGACTCCAATCATCAGACCGTAATATAAAAAACATGGCGGCGCAAGTAGCCGGATTGCTGGTATTGGCTAACACGAAAATATCATGTACATATTACATAAACGGCGGTAATTTAATATGATAAATGTAACATCATAGGGAAAATCACTTTTACACGTATGGAAACGCTTCGCCAACAAGTATGCACCACATATAATCAACTAGAATCACCAAGACCGACTCCAATCCTCAGACCGTAATATAAGAAAAACATGGCGGCCGAAGTAGCCGGATTGCTGATATGGGCTAACACGAAAATATCACGTGCATATTATATAAACGACGGTAATTTAACATGATAAATGTAACATCTTAGTGAAAATCACTTTTACACGCACGAAAACGCTTCGCGAACAAGTACGCACCACATATAATTAACTAGAACCACATATTATATTCTATTAAAAAAGAGACCAACAAGCTGATTATTTAGAAAATTCAATTCGTCAAATTACGTTTTCTCTTAGATTTCCCTTCGCTGGATAGATGAAAATGCATGATAGAACTATTAAATGATATTTCTAACATCATTTTGAATGTTTCAAAATAAATTAAGTTGCGAAATTCCTCGATTTATTCGTTCTCATGAGAACTATGAAACATAATTTGTTGCCTTCGTTTTGAAGTGGTGGACAATTTCTTAAATTCAGCAACGAATGAAAGGAAAGTACACCCGAAATAATAATGTTATTGCCTTTAAGTCCCACTAACTACATTTGTTTACGGTTTTTAGAGGCGTCTGAGTGCCGGAATTGAGTCCTGCAATAGTTCTTTTACGTGCTAGTAAATCTACCGACACGAGGCCGACGTATTTGAGGACCTTCAAATACCTCCGGACTGAGCCAGCATCGAATCTGCCAACTTGGGGTCAGAAGGCTAGCGCCTTAACCGTCTGAGTCACTCAGCTCATGTACACCCGAAATGATTATGTTAACCCAAGTAACGGACCTGGTAATATTAACATAATGCTGACATATGGCATAGCAGCACTTCACACAATGATAGTAACCTTAGTAATGAAACGTTCAGACACTAAAGATATTATAGGTTTTTACCCATTAAAGAACATGAGTGCAAAAACTCTATTGCCTAAACAATCACATGGGCGAGCTTCAGTTCGGCGCTGTCTGCTTGATAACAGATAACCACAGCGTTAATCGGAAGGTGTTGTTAGTAACCCTACGTTACAAACCCAGCTAATCCCTCTAAGGCACTATTTCTTCTGTGTACAACCAGCCTCTGGGCTGATGACTTGACAGACAGACAACAGTATAAAGATTGCTCAATCTGTCACACTTATAAGTTTTGTTATACTCCAAGATCCAGCCAAACATTTCCGAAGGCAAAGCGCAGATTATTGTAAAATACACTTCCATCTAAATCACTCGACACTTTGAAGCACATAGACACTGACGGAATATCACAGTATCAATTATCGTTAATCGGAAGGTGTTGTTAGTAACCCTACGTTACAAACCCAGCTAATCCCTCTAAGGCACTATTTCTTCTGTGTACAACCAGCCTCTGGGCTGATGACTTGACAGACAGACAACAGTATAAAGATTGCTCAATCTGTCACACTTATAAGTTTTGTTATACTCCAAGATCCAGCCAAACATTTCCGAAGGCAAAGCGCAGATTATTGTAAAATACACTTCCATCTAAATCACTCGACACTTTGAAGCACATAGACACTGACGGAATATCACAGTATCAATTATATTCTGTCTAAATTAATAGTTTTCGAGGAACACGAATAGTTTGGAAGTAGAGAAATGTCCTCCCCAACATCGGACTTATTCTCAAAA